>NC_079153.1:74808642-75111672 GCF_947563725.1 Argiope bruennichi | reverse complement strand
TATAAATTGTCTATTCAATACGATTTATTTTTGTCCAGGGCCAAAGGCCAGTAGACCAAAAGGTTTTAAACGAACTTAAACTTGGCATTAACTTAAGCATTGCATAGAATAGTAAAAATATATCATTTATTTTTTATATATGATTTCATGTTAATTTATTGTAACACTGTTTCTTTACTATGCTAGACTAAGTTAAAAATCAGCTGAGTTAGATTTGATTTCGTTTGAAATTAAATCTTTTACGGATGTTAACAATGTATTTAACTTTCAGAAATCTGTTAATCTATTTCAGTGTCAAAAGGACATACAGTTTGTCATTATCAATACGATTTTTTTTTCTGTTTAGATAAGAAAAAGGCTAAAGAGTTTCAATGTACCTGAAACAGCTTTGTTATGAATATTCAATCTCTAAAGAAAATCAAACATTCAGATAATACATTGGAAACATTTTTTGCATAACTTTTTATTTCTTTTCATTCTTATACAATTCGCTTTTTCCCACGTTTGTCATCCCCCAAAACTAATTTCAATTATATATCATTCAAAACACGAATTTTCAGGGATAGTCTCGCTCACTAATGAATAGAATATTTGTTCTCGTGTAAACAGCAAATGTGAAAAATATTTTATAAATATGCAGGATTTACGAATATAAATATCGAAATAAAATGAAATTTTTATGAGTAAGAGGAACTGAGGTTGAGTCCAAAGACCCATCTCCGGCCACGGTTCAACCTTTCCAGTGGGGTGCGTCCCGTCATCGGTAGGAAATAGCCGATCCCACGCTATTTCTGTTCCTTCCCGGGTGGTGAGAACCAACTACCATACTAGAAAGGACAAAAGATTAATTTAGGCATTTTAGATGAATTAATGCAAGTAATAATTTCAAAATTGCAAGTAATAATTTATAGTAATATCTCAGAGTCCAAGAAGTTCCAGAGTGCAATGTATTACAGTACAGAATTTTTCTTTTTTTAGAGTAGTTATCATTTATTTTGTTCGTCCTACTACCACGACACTTTATACATCCGAAGAAGCAGTCGGGAAAAATAATTCAAATACAAGACATCAAAATTTATTCTGGAAACAAAAACACAAGAAAGCAAAAGAAAAAAAGAAGAAAATTCAACCTGAAACTTTCTACCATTCTATCAATAAGGATGTTATTCTCTTTCTCCTGACATAAAAATTGCGAATTTTGGGAAAGACTGTGAAAGCTACTTTCCACAAAAGAGGACCTTTTTATGCGTAGTATAGTAAACAAACAAAACAAAAAAAGTATGCACTTTACAAAAAATTTATCAACCGTTAAAACATTAGTTTGAAAATTTTGATACAGAATTACAATTTTAAAGCCATAAAGATGCCATCTCATACCAAATTACACATCCCTAAGTGGTTACAATTTTATCATGTTTGCATGATGTTAAAGTACAAAGCAGCAAACAATTAGCTAATTGATGGATTTGGTTTAAACTGTTATAGGCATATCGATTCTAAATGATAAAATTGTGTATCAAATTTATTTTATTTATTTATTGCTGATTTGTAACCATCGTGTTTCTTTGCACTCAAACAATCAAACTTTCTTTAGATGAATTTTGTTAAACATTTTGCAAACAATTTACAAATTTGATGTTAAGACATATTAAATTTTATCCATTTAGCTAAAAGCGATTTTGAAGTATCATACACAGACAAACCAACAGACAAACATAACTCTAGAAGAATTATTTTATGGGCTTGGAGAGGTCTGAAACTTGAAGATTCATCAAAATCTCGAGGTGGAATTTCTTGTCGATAACTATACTTTTCCTTTATATACTTCGTATAGGAGAAAGTAAAAATGTTGGTACTTCCTCTCTTGTATTATATCTATTTAACATACATTTAGACGTTAAATTACACAAGCAGGTTTGTTTATTATGAGTTTTGGATGTAAGATGGATTGACTTTTTTCAATCACTATCATTCACACGAATCTTTCAAATAAATATGAGAATATTGTATCTAATTTATTTAAAAACAACTTAAAAAGAAAAGAACCAATTTAAAAACGACATAAACTGAAATAATTTTTATAAATCTCTTACTAAACCATAATACAATATTGCATTTTTTTTGGACATTTTGATATAGAAAAAATTAATAAAATTAAATAATTAAAACGGAAGCGGTTTAATTTGACATGCAGATAGCCATGACCAAAAAAGAAAAAGTCGATCACTATGGTGTACTCCATTATTTGAAATGTGTGAAAGGCAATGCTTGTTTATATAAGATTGAGAAAACTCTAAATCAACAAACAGCCTTTTTTTATTAAGGCGATTGAATCGGAAATAAGTTAGGAATTTTGAATCAAATTATTGATTATAAAACTAAGTATCGTTATATCCTTATTGATTTGAAAAAATTTGCCCTGGCGTTCTTGCTGCCGTTTCACTTTTTCAGAATGAAGAAAACGCAAAAATGTGAAGATAATATCAATTGAAGTGAAGATAATATCAATTGAAGTGAAGATAATATCAATTGAAGTGAAGATAATATCAATTGAAGTGAAGATAATATCAATATGTATTAAACGAATTACTTATACATATAAAATAGAAAAGCAAATGTCAAGGAGTATTGCGAAAAAGTGGATGCTGAGTTTTCTCAAACATTTGTTCAATGAATCCAATGCAAAACGCCAGATGATGCACATCAAAAGGAACGAGTGTACACTAATATATTTGATGAAATATAAAATATCCATTATTCTATTTAAAAAATTTAAAGATGTCCAATGCACCCTGAAAATAGAAAAAAACATTAAACATAAAACTTTAATTTTAAATTTAACTAATTTTAAAGAAACTAGTAAAATAATTATAAAATTTTTTAACATAATTTAAATACCATAATACAAAGTTTGAGTTGGTGAAATGAGAATCCAGTATAACGGCGAAAAAGATTGTAGGATAATAACCTGTAAGCACATTTGAAAACATGAAACAAAAAATCAGAAATTTAAAAGGTTATATTATTTGAAAGCTTTATTATCGAAAGCATGATTCATAATAATCAAGTGATAGCACAAACTTTGATTATTTTAAAAATACTGAGCAAAATCTGCCTTATGGCGAACAATAAAATAAAATGTTTTAAAAGAATTGAACTGATCAGTAAAAGTTTATTTTTATAGTTATTGAAGAGCTCCCTGTGAATTAGTTTAATTATAATTTTTTATCTTGTTTGTAGGCAAGATTATGTAGACTTATTTTTATTGTAATTTATTTATAAATTTCTTAAATATAGCAGTGTTATTATTTTATAAATAAAACGTAATACAAAAGTGAAATTTGTATTTGATTTTCTTGTAATTTCTAATTAATATTGAACGAACATACAAAATTAAAATATTTATATTCCTTGTACCCTCTTCTCTCCAAACCACCACGCCATTTGTGACAATAAGTCAATTAATCTCGTAATTTCGAACTTTTTTATATGTGAAGAAATGTGCTTATGCCTCCATTCTACTTTCCAGCTTCAAACGCCTCTCCAATTCACTAAAAGATATCACACCCACAAAGAAAGATCCAGTGATGTTCTAATGATGCCAGGGGTTTCCAAATTATATAGAAGAGTCATTTTCTAATTAATTCCTTAAATAAGATCTTGAATGTTTATGCATCTTTCTACAATTTACAAAAATGTGGAGGTAAAATCTCCATTAAATCATATATTAAAAATATTTTTTTTTTTTTTGTAAAATTGCTTTTTTTTTTACAAATTTTCTTTTTGGTCCATAAAAGTCTCTTTCGAAAAAAACTTGTATAGTTCATCTCTGAAAAAAATTCATTTCATTAAGAATAAAACAAATTGTCTAGCAATATTTAAACCTCACGTACTAGACATATAATCAGTATCCTATCTAATAATACTCTGAATATGAAGTAGACCAATGAAGAATCCATGTAATGAATATATTTAATTTCTTTTGAGTAATTGTAACCATATTTTTTGCTCCATTTCGTTTGACAGATCATTTGTGCGATACATCGATATTCACACAGGCGCCATCTACTGACAAAAAGTTAAATATAAATCAAGACTATAGTTAAATATCACAATAAAAATTGAAATTCATTTTAAAGCATACTAATTAAACAAATATGATAGAAAACATTTTCATTCCTATATGACTTAAGGTTAAATTTTTTTATTTATTTATTTGTAATCCAATCATAATTTAACATAATTTGACATTTTTTAACACATCAACACACTTCTGATATCTCCAGAAATTCATTTTTTAGCTGTACAAATATTTCTAAAATGTAAAAAAGAAAAAAGAAAGAAAGAAAAGAAAAGAAAAAAATGTAATAAAATTTTTTCAAGGTAATTCATTTATTGACCCCCTCTTACTAATAATAAAATTTTGCACCAAACAAAAATTAAACTGTCTGAAATTCATTTGATATTGATGAGTATTATTTTTAATGCAATAAAATGACCATTAAAAATGTTTAATAATCAGAAAATAGTAAAATTCTTACTATGTTAATAAACATCTTTTTTCCAGTAGCTAAATTTTGATTAGAATGCACTAGCAAAAAAAATCACTTCATGACTATGTTAGCTAATCTTTGATTTATCTCGGTGATTATCAAAATCTTCAATTTAAATGCAAAATTTTGACTTTATGAAATATTGAAGGACAAAATTAATGAGTCATTAATTACATATTCTTTTAAAATAGCATAGAATATTATTAATTACTTTGCAATCGATTAACAAGTTTCGGTTCACTTTTGCAAATTCAGAGTTTTACTATTAAATGTTCCATAATATTTTAATAGAATAATTCAATTTTGAATTTATGAACGATTAATTTCAAAAATATACCCAGTATATACATTCTCTAGTTATATCCGATTCAAAATGAACATATTTGGCGACCTCATAATTCTATATGACATATGCATTTTCAAACTTTCTGGCACCTTTGGAGATATGAAATGAAAGAATGTGAAAATTACTAGAAAAATTAATTGATTACTAGAAACAAGCAAGAATTTATTTTGCATTATAATCCATCTGTGATGACTGATACATTATTACGAGTGCATTTCCAGAAAAAAGTGAACTTCAGATATTTTCTAAATAAAATTCTGCTCCTTTATTATTGGTAACTTACAAATCAGTTACTAACTTTATTATATATATATATATTGTTATTTTTTTTAATTACAAGATATTTTCTTCTTTCATATATTTGTATAAAATTCCAAGAGCTCCGTAGAATTTGTATGTAACGATAGTGGAATAATTTATTGCCGTAATTTTTTTATTATTATTTTGTTAGGATCCTTTTAAATACCTTTGTTTGCATCCTATTTTGAAGTTAGAAAGAGTCCATGTATTTATATATTAAAAAGATGCACAACAAACAAATCCAATTACATTATCACAATGCAAAATAATAAACAAAAATAAAAGAAAATTAATAAAAGAAAAAGTAATGAATCACAAAACAAACACACACAAAATACTAACATATCACAAGACAATAAAGTTAAAAAGTGGTGATATTTTTAAAAGCACTAAAAAGCATAATAAAAACATGAAAATCTCATAAAGAAAAATATTTATTGAAAAGTTTAAAATTTTTCTAATGACTATCTTTTTACGGAATTATATTTAATACAAGGCTTTCTGAACTGGGCAAAAAAAAAAAAAAAAAAAAAAAAACATTTTAGTATTTTAGGACAATCAATCATGTTATAGCTTACTAAGCCGTTAAAAAATAGCATAAAAGAAATTTCTCTATTGAATTTCAAAATATAAATATTTTGGATTTAACTTAAATAAAAAATAGAAAAAATTTGATAGAGAAGAAAATAGCATTAGTCTAATAAAACAAGTAAGGCATTACATTTTTTTTTTTTGTGCATTTCTACAATTTTTGTGGTACGAACCCTCACTAAGGCTACAATATCCCGGATTTTCTGAAATATAATGTTTTATAAAGCATAGATATTATCACTGAAAGAATTTAGAAGACAAGATTAAAATTAGCATTTTATTTGCAATTACAAATCGAGTTTCTTTTTTCTAGAAAAAAAAGAAACATAAAATATGTCATACTACAAATCACGCTGCGAAATATAATTATAAATTAGTGCAGTGAATCCACATCAACGTGTTTTTATCAAATCAATTATCACAATTAATTCTTTCAGAAGAATTGTTTTAAAAATCAAAGTTCAATATTAGCATCATTATAACGACGTCTCAAATGACTCAAAAAACACATCTAAAACTGATTACCTGAAATGGTGATATACAAAATTATATCTTAAATATATAGATTCCATATAATTTTCACAATCTGAGGTACTGATGTTGACAATTTTTGCTTTTGAATGAACCATTGTGGAATGACTATTCAGTTGTTGAGTATTACTGAATTAATAAAATCAGCTACCTCTCACATGGCATAGTGATCAATATTGGTGGCAGTTTTCTGAAGTGAGATTACAATAGTATTTAGAATAATAATAACATTTTACTCTGAGACAGAAAGACAGTTCCAAGTTGTACATTTTAATATATGATTGGTTTTAGCAAAACATTTCAGAAGAAATGTTAAACTATTAGCATAACGTTCCTAACCATATTATTATAATGTCTTTACGTTTTACTTGAGTCTTTATTTAGTTTTCACAATATTGAACAACTACATGGAGATCAGTTGCTACCACACAAGCGCTTAAGGCTGTCACCTCCAATATGGTGACTGAAAAGGATCTTAAAATCAATTAAAAGTGCATCGCAGTGGCGAATTTAAGGTATTGCAGCTTTCTTCCAACGATAATTCATTCCTAAGAGAAAATTTTTACATTCCTACTCTTTCTTCAAATAAATATACAAATTAATGGACACAGCCAGATGAAATATTGGAGAAGATAAGAGTGATATATGCATAACTACTTCTAAACTATCCTGGTGGTCACATGGGATACAAATTTTATTTTTTTAGAGAATCAAATAAGCAGAAAGCGATAACATTACTTTAATGAAACACCGGTTTCTTTCAAAGTTTAAATTTCTTACAAGGCGTAGTGGTTAAAAAGCAGTTTTCTTCGAATGGAAAGTGTTTATTGTTTTCCTTACAGATAAGGTGATTGAAGTAAACTCACATGCACTTGCTCGACTCAAACGATTATGTCCAAACTCGATTCCATTGGACATAGTCGAGTCCAATAATAAATAAGTCTGTTTGTAATAAGTAAATAAGTCTGATATTAGAACCTATATTCCCATTTTGAGTTTGCTAAAGAAAAAAGCCTTTTGAGGATGTATAAATTTCAGAGGAGCCGGTAATCTCATAGGTTAATAAATTTTTTTGAAACTTTGTTGTATTTAAAATGAAGATTTAATCTCGTAATTAAATGGTGGTGAAAATATTTAAAGTGCCCATTTTCAAATGCCGTTGCTCTTTCCTGTGATAAAATGGGATTCACAAAATTTTGGGATGGGTCTCAAAATGTTGTATACATCTGAATGTATAAGCTGTCTTTTTTACTTTAGAAGCTAAATTTAGCTTTAGGAAATTTGTGCTTTTTACTAATGATTCTCGGGTTGATCTCCTTCCAACATGTGATGAAAAAATTATGAAACAAAATTTATTTTTTTATAAAAATAAATAAATAAAACACTTAGACGAAAAAATGTCGCAAAAATAACTATAGAATCTTATTAATTTTGTTAAAATAAGTAAATTAATATTTAGCTGCAAAATCTTATAACTGAACCACAGCTCATAATCGCTTAGTTAGAAATTCCAACTAAATTTTTGGCTCACTCTTCCATTAAGACTTTCTTGAAATCCTCTTTACTTGTCACGGCATATCCAAATTTCTCCAACTGAGATAATAAATATTCTATAGCATTTAAGTTTTGAGAATGGGGTTGTGTGTGAGTACCTGTTTCTTCCAGTATAGTTTGATAATCCTCGCAGTTTGCTTCGAGTCATGTGCTACGTTCAGTGGTGGCAAGGTGGTCAGCTGTACACAAGAAGAAGTATGCTTCGAGTCATAGTCAAAATGAATTTTGACTCTAGTCCTAATCTGTTGGAACTTTTTTGTAAGTTATTCTTTAAAATGTCAAAATATTTCAATCTATCGACAATGGCACTAGTGAAAATAAATTCTCCTACTCCATTTACTGCCATAGAACCCCAAACGACGAAAGATCCACCCCGTCACTTAATCGTCTTTATTATATTCTTAGGAACCAATTCTTTTTCCAACTTATTTCTACGCTTAGTATCGTCCACCACTCTCATATAAAATAAATTTGCTTTCATCAGTGAAAATAACACTGTTCCAGAAGAATTCAGACTTTAAAATATATTCTTTTGCAAAAAAGGATCTCTTTTTTATGCATGAGTGGCCTCTATGTTGGAGTACAACCATGAATTCTTGAATAATGAGGGACGGGTCTAACAGTTTCTACTGAAATTTTTGTTCCATTTGTTGAAAACATCGATGATACAAAGGTTTTATTTATTTATTTACTTAATATATAATCTTCTTTTTAGCAATAACACTAAAAATTTCTTTACGTCTCCTTCCTGGAATAGTCATTTTCACGATACTACTGTAGAATTTTTTTGGATACAACTATGACATGTCCCAATCAATGAAGCAGTTTTTCGAAGAGATTTGCCATCTTTCTATCACACAATGACTAAACAACTTACATTCTCAGAAATTTCCCCCTTGGAACTCATTATAAGGGATTTTTATGATGAGAAAAATAATTGCATTTGTAAAAAAAAAAAAAAAAAAAAAAAAAAAAACGTTTATGTTACTAAGTTTATATGCTTCGAATGCAACTGTAGAATACTTTAAAGAAAATTTTCAGCAAAAGAAGTAGTGATTAACCGACAAATACTGTAAGTGTGCTCTTAATTTTGTGACTTCTAATTATATGCTTACTTCATGAAAATTATATAAAAATATTTTTAAGACTTAATATTTTTTAACCCGATATTTCTTTTTGTACTTTAGTGTTTCTGTAAATATTAAGCTTGAATAGTAAATTTGTATTATTTTTAAATATTATGTATAAGAAGAGAGTGAGTAATGTACATTCAGTTTTGAAATCCACTGCTGTATAAAAAAATACAGAGAAAATTAAGGAAATGCGTAGAATAATTAATAAAATGTTATAATATTTTTGAATTATATGTCTAGCAAAATTTGAAATTTACAAATATTTTGCTGGAGAAACCAATAAGATATAATTGCACAACAATTTTAATAGAAATATTTAGTAACCTTTGATCCCTACGAACTATCTCGCAACTAAAGCTGGCTATAGGAATGAAATAATATTGTCATAGAACATTAAATGTATTGTTTGCAGAGTTCAAAATGCATATAATACATTAAACTTCTTTGGAAATGTTGCCATTTATTTCTACATTACAGATTTTCATTCAATTTATATTTATAAATATTGAATCTCGTCTCGAGATTGCCATGATATATTATTATAGCATTATACGAAAATGAACTTGCATATTAATGACTTTAATTCTTGAGGAAACAGCATTTTTTAGTGTCTTTGTCAGTAATCTTAAAAGGGCGCTTTTAAATAAAAAGAACATTATTTTAAAGTATTGCTTACGAATTATATCCGATATGCAGCTGAAGTTAATTACGGATTCAGAAGAGTTTTTGCAATCCATATTTCTCAAAGGAACATAAATTCAATGCACATTGAGGAAAATAGTTCTTTTACAAAAATTAAGAACTATATATCGATTAGTATGATCCAACCACCCTTAAATGAACTATAGTTCTTATTTATTAAAAATTACAGATATGAAATTAAATATATAAATTTAAAAAATATGAATACACGTCCTACTATTTAAAAGCAAGAAATGATACATTTTCGTATTTTGAGGTTTTTCAGTATTTGTTTTTGTATTTTTAAAATTTTATACTTTTTAATCATTTATTGCCAGTATTTTCTTTGTTATCATTTCAAAAATAGGATATTAATAATTCTTAACAATTAATTTTGTGTTCTTTTATAAAAAATAGAATAATCGAAAATATTTATTTAATTTTACTTCCTAATCCGAAAGTAACATTAGGCTGTAAGAGAGTGAAAGTTTTAAATTGGAACATTTACGAAACAAATCAATTTGATTCCATGTAATACGGAGGATGATTTTATATTATAATATTTTTCTACCTTGATATTGGAGGGCAAATTTAACATTTCTGTTACCAGAAAAAAAAATCATATTTGATATACAATTTATTCGTATTTAATGTACTTAAATGAATTTAAACTTCATATTATGATCAACAGATGGCGCCAGGACTGTGAAGTTTCAATTTTACTTTGAAAATTGATTCTAATGAATCCGAGCGATTCTTTACAAGCATTCTTTGAAATATGTTACTTTAAATATTTCAAAATTGTATTTGATTGATATGTTAAAAAACAAAATACTCAATATAACATGAAAAATCTCTTTTAAATTGAAAAAAGCCCCGTTGAAATCATTTCATAATGCAAAGAAATTATCAATGAAAATGAGAAATGTAATTGAATCCTTCCTGGAAGAAGAGAGAAACAAAAAAAGTAATTATGAAATATTGTTTCCTCAATCAAAAAAATTTTAATTACTTCTTGTCCTAGAAACTGAGTACGCAAATTGATCTTTATAATTTCATCGTTGCATATGTACCCATGGTGTAGTGGTTATCACATCCGCCTAACACGCGGAAGGTCCCAGGTTCGAAACCTGGTGGGTACAGGATTAATTATTTTTTAATGAAATAAATTAAATCTTCCTTTCATGACATCATTAAAAAAAAATTTTATGTACATTTAAAACGTTTGAAATCTAGAGAAAGAAAAAAGTTTATAGATATTCGGCGACCACGTGCTTCAATACTGAATGATAAAATAAATTTCAACTCATTTCTTGAGTGTTCCTTTTTTCTTTTTTTTATGAAATTACAATGTGAAAAAAAGACTATTACTTCGTTCATTAAGAAATATAACCTTCTCGATAATACACAAGAATTTACATAATGTTTATTAAAATCAAAATAAATAAGCCAATACGTTTTAAATGCAAAACTTGACTGATTTACATGTAGCTAAATATTAAATATACTTCCACATTTCAAAAGAATATTAGAAACAAAAAAATAGAATTATTTAATTATTTAACATCAAATCTAAAGAAAAAAAAATTAGAAACAGAAATGAAACGTTATTTTTTTAGCAAAATCTTTGAAAGGAAGTAATTATTGAAAAAAAATTTTTTAAAGAAACTGAGAGATGAGAAAACGATATTTCATAACTACTTTTTTCTTTCTTATTCTGGGAATGATTCAACTACATTTTTTGTGTTCATTGATTATTTATTTAAATTATGAATTAATTTCAACGAGGCTTTTTTCAAGTTAAAACTGATTTTTCACTGATATTAATATATTCATCATTATGGAGGGATAACTAGTCTTCCATAAATATATGCAATGTAACAGAATTTTATATTTCTTTTCTGGTATAAAAACTGCATACAACGAACGTAGTTATTATATGTACTTTTCAGGAATCTACTCTATTAGCACAAGATACTACACGATATTTCATCGATGTAGCTCGTTATTCTCAATGTAGCAAAATATCGAGATGATGTCGTGATGATATTGTTGAGCATTTTCTTCTAATTCCTATACTGAAATAAGTTTGTTTAGCAGAGTAATGGCTGGATTAAGCCTTGTACGGCCCCTTCGATGATACCAATGTCGACCCCCGCCCACAATTTCCAAAACTAGATTTTTTTTTATCGGTTTTTGTTTTATTCCTTATACAAGCTGGTTTTAAATGACAAATATTATGATAATGATATAAATTTTATTAAATTTAAATTTATATTTATAAAATAAATATAAATATTATGAATGATAAAAGTATAATATTAATACTCTATCAAAGTATAATTGTTATATGCTTGCTTTCTATGAAAATTGCTTCCTATATGTTTCAGTATATTCATTTTGTTATTAATATTTATAATCATTAATCGCTTGCTTCAGTAATATTGTCTACAAATTTAAAAGCTCTGTAGTTTCGTGTCATTATATATATAAATAAAAACAAACAAATTGTCACATATATATAAACTTAAAATAACTCATTAACATGTGACAGAAGTACTGAAATGTGTAACTGATTTGATTATTTCATTAAAAGAAGGACCTCATAATGCCTAGAGGAGCAAAATACCTAAATCCACTATTGATCTTCAGAATGCCATTGATTTTATTTTAATTATATTTTCTAATATTTGTTATTAATAGTATAATTTTCTCTATAATTCCAGATAGTTTGTAATATTTAGTGCAATAAATAAAGTTTTTTTTATTAAATTGTAATTTATTTAGATGAATCTTTATTGACCCAGAGCTTTTATAAATTCGACAGTTTTTTAATCTCACATCTGTCAGGTTATAAAAATGTACTGTATCAAGTAATTTTGTAAGCACTGTGACAACGATAAAGTAATCATACGTTCTGGAATATCCTGCATATTTTCTGTATCCGACATAGTCTGAGTTCGGTCCACCAGCCTTTCTTTATTCGTAACGTCTTGGATTAAAATTCAGCGAAAATCGGTTACTGTAGTACAAAGTATTCAACTAGCTCAATTTACAAATTGATATTAATGCTTAAAATTCAACAAAACCATTTTGAGATTAATAAATTCAATTAAAATTATCGAAGCGGAGTACAGTTTGTGATTTGTGACCCCAGACAGAACACATTATGAGAGTCAGTTTTTAATACCTAACCAATTTAATTTCATATTTCAGGATATATTTAAATTTAATCAATTTTTTTAATGGTTTTTAGTTTTATTTTTTATTTTAATAACTTTTTGAAAGTATGTTTTTATTTTTTCAATATTATATCATGGGAAAACAAATTGCTTAAGTCATGAGATCCTTTGAACGTTAGCAAAATTATAATTTAAAAATTTCTTTAAGTAAAAATAAAAGAATTTATTTATTAGGATAGATAATGGAGAAAAAGTGGACCTCAAACTAATATAACAATGATCAAAATAATATTTAATATCCAGAATTCATTTCACAGGATCTGACTGCCTCAACTGAAATATAATATAATCAATTAAAATAATTAATGGTAATTAAATATTTAATTATATTAACATAGTAAAGGTTTTTAATAGTTTAATTACATTATCATAGTTTCAGTAACTCAAACTAACACAAGCTGTAGCTGAAATATTTCATTTTTTTGTAAAATTATTATTTTTTACAAATTTACATAATTAGCAATTTGGCTATTAAAAATTTTTAATCAGCCTTCTGCCTCTCCCTCCCCCCCCCTTATCACGATGAACCTAAGCAGCCATCTATTTTCTCTGATCGGAAATCCGTCATTGAAGGGAAATGAGATATGAAATCCCAATTTACTCCTGATTAGACTGGTCACGAAATTTTCTTTTCTCCGATAGATGCCGCTAGTGGTAGGTTTGTGAAACAGTCATCTAACATCCTGAGCGAATCCATGCAATTGGCAGCAACCATTGCATAGCGCATTGTACGTGTGATTGTCCTCTATCCTTTACTGCCGATCAACTCCGAAGGCTGCCCCTTTAAAATTAGAAAGGTAGAACTATTTTCGCGGAAGATCTTACGAGCGAAGTGCCCTTAATTATTAAATGCTCATCATCGGAATGGGCTGACGAACTGCCAAGAGCTGAGGTCGGCGCCTTTAAAAATAGTCTCCCTTGGACTCGCCTGAACCCGGCAGCTGGGGATGTTTTTCTCTATCGCTTCCTACATCTGCAACAGTTACATTTGTTTACTTGGCGACAATGAACCGAAGAGTTTGTTTCCGAACCAGTACTTTATTTTGGAAACTCTTAATGGATTCGCAGCTTGATTAAAATTTTAGAATATCCTATCCTCGTCTTTTATGTTTGTAAATGTCGATGTATCCTCTGTTTATCTTCGTAGTTTCAAGAGAAATAATTACAAATTTAGCAATTCTTTTTTTGTTTGTTTGTTATTATATTTATTTCTAGAACGACTGTATCCAAAATCTTATTATTTATGTTAAAGAGAATGAAATCATTTCATTTAATAGATCGTTTGCGCTTTTGAATTCAAATACACGTGGACAGACGAACAGTAAGATATGGAGCAAGCCTTTAAAAGAATAAAAACATATTTCATCAACATTTTATTTTTATTTTGTAATAATTTAACTACTTAGAGTTAAGAAAAAAAATCACAAGGAGTGTTCGCTGCTAAATCATATTTTATTAAATTGATATGATAAAGAACGTTTTGTGCTTTATAATATGGAAAAGAAAGCAGAGTATAAATTTTGGGCATCCGATAATAACCAAATTTTGCTATATAACCAAAATGTTGGCGACAAAGCCTCATAACAAATTTCACTTATCTAACAAGCTGCGTTTTGAATTACATTCCTATATCCAAGAATAGATAGACTGAAAGACCATAACTCGTTTGAGAATTTTATTCTAAAATTCGATACTCGTCTACAAAATGTAAAACATTAAACTAAAATCCATCTGTCTTATTCATTACCATGTTGATTCGTCCTGACCATCAGCACATAAACGAACAGACTTTGGCTAAAAGAATTTTATCCAAAAGTTGGTAGAAAATATAATTTTGGTGCTTTGAAAATATTCAAAACTTCATCCGTCTAGCTTTTTACGTTTTCGAATTTTGGCGTTCACACACAGACAGGCATGATTCCATTTTTGTGAGTGAAAGGACTTAGAGTTTTAAACTCGAGATTCATCAAAGTCTTGAGGTCCCACCCTATATGCATTACCAAACTGTGGAAAGTATAGACAGCGTTCTATCAAGGGGGGTCCAATTAAGAGCACTTGATCCAACTGGCTAAGAAATAGCCCTATTTAGAAAGGGAAGGGGCCTTTGATCTTTAAATTTATGAATCCTTTTTGTGCTGCTTATATTATTGGACATTTTATGTCAAGATATCTTTTAAATGCTTATAAATCAGTATAGTTTAAAATCTATTTTTTTTAAATGAATATATTTTACTTGTTCAAAATTGTTCCTTATTTCCAGGAATTAAAAATAGATTTTCTATTATTTTAAACTTTTAGTTAATGAAGCACAAGAAAAATTAGCATTCAAAATAAAACGTTACAAAGTCATTTCGGATTTGAATATCAAATAAAACAATATCTCTTGTAACCTAATCTTCTACCATAGAGTCCATCTTCCTAGGATTAACTGCAAAAAATAATTTTAAAATAATCAAAGTACATATAATAATAATTAAATAATTAAAATGAATAACGAAAATAATTAAAATAGTGAAAAATAATTAAGATAATTGATATTTTTAAAATGACAACAATTGGGGAAAAAATAGCTTTAGAAAATAATTTTAATTCTATCTTTTAAGAAACTAGCTGCATGCCTGGACCTCTTTCTGATTCTTCCAACACCTTAGTCTCAATATCTCTATAAAAGCTGCGCAATTACTCTTAATCTCCGCATCACTTGTCAGCGCTTTCACTCTAATTATGCGCTCATCATCTGCCAGGCGACAGAAAACTAGAATTAAGTACAGATCCAAGACTGATAAATGTCGAAAATAAATCAGGCGTCGAGGCAGCCTTTTTTCTTCGTCCACGTATCCGCGTAGGAGTCTATTAGATAACTTGGTCGCATCTCCATGATGGATGGATGCAATAATTTTTATTTAATCTGCATCGGTCCACTCGAGACGGATCATCGAAGGCTTGCCCATAAACTAACCATAAGTGTTGCTGAAAAGAACTGAAGGGCCCTAACTTTGAGATTTTGTGTCCTAGTTTTCTTCGATAATTACATCCAGAAAAGAAGAATCGGAAAGGGAGGTTGTAAATCAGAATCCGAGACTAATTTGTTTATGAAATCAGCGGAAGTGTTTTCCTCTCTGTCTTTTCAGTTAACGGATTTACCAGTAACATATTTAGACATTTTATATTGCCTATGATGAGGTCTTTTTTTTTTATGCGTTTCATATTTGAGCACATTTTTTAACTTAATCAGTTTGTTTATGATTTAGTTTAGGTTAATTCTTTTTTTATTTTAGTAATTTTGTAAAAATTAATTTGTTATTTATTTATTTACCATGATTCATGATTTCAGCATTTATACTTGTACATAATATAGTTATTTAAACAACTGTTTTGTGTTTTTAATATTTTAATGGCAAAGTGAGTATGATGAAACATACTGAAATCTGACGACTATATTTAAAAAATTATTAATGCAATTCTAACATTTTATCATTTGTATTGATATTGTATTTTTTATGAATGTATTTATTTGTCTTAGGTTAGTAGTAATATTTTATTTATCATGTCTGCTGCTCCCACAGCAAAACTACTCTTGGCAGCTGTACCGGTCTGCCTAGTTGAAAATCCGCCATTTTCTTCCACAATATAGTGCTCTTTATATTTAGCTTTGCCTTGTCTTAAAAGAGAGCCAAGCCCCTCAAAATCTGCAAACATGTAAGCTCGATAACTTAAAAAACACAATGATTCGGATAAATTAAATTTACTTTGGGATCTTGTTATCAAAATTGAAGCTATGCATCAAATTTTGGTTTCAATCCACCTAAAAAAAGTCTTCCAAAATGCGCATTTGGTTTTCTCCTCTTGTCCTACGTGCCACAGGGCATGGTGAACTCTGAAAATAAAAATTTGAGCACTTATACTTTTCATGGCCTTTTCATGATTTGCAAGTTTTATATGAAGAGGAAATATGACCTTTCTTAAGAAGCATACCAGAAACTTTCGGAGGGGAAAAACTTTGGCTGGATTTTATTTTCGAAAAAATAATTCTTTGCATGTCATCTTTTAGAAAATATCTCTCTCTCGCGCGCGCTCTCGCTCGCTCTGTCTCTCTCTCTGTGTGTGTGTATGTGTGTGTGTTTGCATTAAAGGAGTAGAGAGTTTGAATCTTTTTAAACAGAAGGGAATACATAAACCGTATTTCGTGATTGATATTTTCCTAGAAAAATATTTTTTTAAGTTCACAGATAAGCACTAATCGAACGCATTTTTCTAACGAAATTCAAAAAATCTGAGAATTATAAGAACATATGAAGAGCATTCACCGCATGATGAAATTAGAGCAAAAATAAAAAAAAAAAATGTATGTTTCGTCACAAAGTTCGAAAGACGGAAACAAACAATACAATTTGCAAATTTCCCATGGATCTGTCTGATCTTAAATTATCAGTAAATGATAGTTCCAGAATCGAAATCATTCTTTCCATTTATCGAAGGAAAGATAGTGGGTGTAAATTGCCCTGCACTAGATAAGATTGAACTAACCCCGCTATTGTCAAGGCTGTGCCGAAAGAATCGGCACTTGTGATGTGGAACGTGTTTAGAATCCCAGTGCACACTTTCCTTTTCTATCAGGTGTGAGGCAGTTGCGTAACGTGACTGTTACATCTTGAATATTATGATACATAATTATTAACCAACTTCCATTTCATTCTATATTCACTTTTTTTAACTAAATTTTATCATAGTACCTGGGAGACCAAGCTTCGCTCGCAGTTATATTTTTAATTGTAAAATTGTATTTTCAGGATAAAATATTTAGATAAAATCGCATACTGATTACGTATGAACATTTTTTTAATCTTACCTACATATGAATTAGTCATTTAAATTTTTTTTAAATCATGAATGCACTTATTTTAACATGTCATTCGAACTGTTTTACACAATAATTGCTTTGTTGCTATTGGATGCGAGTCGGACGTATTCGTAATTGGATGACATATAGGGCTATCTCACAAAATTTTGAGGTACCAGTAGATTATCATCCTATGGCTACATGCAAGTACTACAAAAATTTACAAGATAGCGCTATATGACATTTTCAGCATGAAAGCAGACAGGAAAAGACTCTAATAGTTGGTTATAAAAAAAATTGTGTGTGTGTGTGAAAAATCGCGTTTTTTCAGGAAAGACATCTATATAGATAAACTTAAAAAGCAACACCTTATCTAAAGGTAAAATTTGGTCTAAATCATTAGAGCCGTTTCCGAAATACACGAAATAAATTTATATGTATACTAGAATTGCTCTTAAAGTTGAAGACCATCCGGTAATAATAGTCGAAGGCAAAATCCATGAATAATTCATGTAAATATATTATTCATAAAAAATGCAATTTTTTGTTTATTTGTTGCCTATTATCCAGAAATGAGGGAAGTGAAAAGTAATGTCCCAATGTAACACAATTAGAAATCCGTTCATAATAATACGGTTAAACAGATTGTTTGAAGCATTTTCAGAACATTATTCTGTGAATTCTCTTGCTCTGAAAAGCCCTCCAAAAATTTCTTTAAAGATCTGAATAAACTAAAACCCAAACACTTTTGATTTTTGAGTAGTTGTCGTTCGTATGTGAAATCCTAAGTCTCTTCTTATCTCTTTTGGATCATCTCTCAGATTCTTTGTCCATCTTGCTTAAATGACAAAGTTTTGAGATTAAACGTTGACTACTTTTGACTTATAATGTTCAGTTTATAAATAGTCTGCATCTATGATAAACTTTTCTTCGACTTGAAAAATTTAATAACTCTATCTACATGCTACAAACTTTACATGTTCTGCGACTGCCCTCTTTGATAATATCTGCTCTTTTATTGTCTGAATGATAGTTTGAAAAGTGAAGAGAAAATTGGCAACATAATTAAGTAAATTAAGTAATTACATTTATATGCATTAGAAAGCACAAGCAATCAACTATTTGAAAACTTTGAATCGAAATTTCATAAGAATCTACAAGTTGGATATTAAAACTTAGAACCAAACTTCATTAATTAATCTAAGCTGTTAAGTTTTTGAATCATCACATTTGCCTTCATGCAAAAGTTCCGACAATCAATTTTTCAATAGATTTGGCTCAATTTTTTTAAAATTTATATGTTATGTGTTGAAATTGTGCACCAAATGTTATCTTACTAGCCATTTATGATTTGTATTTAACGAGTTTACCGGTATTCAAAGAGCTTGACAAATAGATTTATGAATGAATTTTGTCCGAAATTTCATAGAAATGTACAAATTTAGTACAAAACCCATGTACCTAATTTCATCTATCTCAGACGGATGGATGGATAGACAGATAAACATAATGCCAAACACAGATGATTTTTGGAGTCGGGTGGTCTTAAACTGGGAAATTTATCATAATCTCGAATTTGAATTTTGAGATGAATATCAAACTATTCTCTTTGTAATTTCGTTTACAAGAAAGCAATTTTCATTTTACAATATTTTAATTATTTTACCTTGTTTTAATCAAAATAAATTTTTATTCATATGCTATTTCAATTATGATATAAAGTTAATTTTCAAATATACAACTTAATAATTATTAATACAACCATTATAATGTAAATATTAATTATAATAATTCTAATGATATTTCATTCATTCGATTTTTTTTTCAACATTTCTAGAAAAGTGTTCTACATATAATAATTTTCAGTTACATACATGAACTAGAATTGGAAACAAAATGCAATTTGACATCTTGTACAATCAATAAATAATGATTGGTCTCAAAAACAACATTTATTCAGACGATGTATTAGAAAATAAAATTCATTTACATTCAAAAGCATTTCTCCATGTATTTAATACATGGAGAAATGCTGCTTACCTCAACACCTGCTTTTTACTATCTCTTTTCAAACATTCAAGTTGGGACCAGCTGCTTATGTACAAATAATTTTCAAAAGAATTCATTCGAAAGAATGAAATCGAATTTGAATTTTTCAAAAGAATTCATTTGATTCCAAAGAATATTTTATATTTATTGTACTTCATCATTTTTAAACATTTAAGGATTTTAAGGTCAGAATACTAATTTATTATTTGTTATGATTAAAGTTATATTTATAATTATTTTATGACTTAAAAATTAAATTTTAATTATAATTTAAGTATCATGTGAATTGATATTTATTTTTGTGAGAGTGTAACATATGAATCAAAAATATTTACAGATTATTAATTCAATTTTAAATAATTCTTAAAAAATTGAAAAATATTGCATTCAATTTTAAATCAACGTAATTTATCTACTTACATATTGCAAGTTATTAATTGTGCTGCTTCGCGGCTGAATGACCGTGACGACTTATTAGTACACAAGCTATACTGAAAGTCTGAATGTAAAATAAAATTTAGCGAAAACTTCGAAAAGTTAGCTAAAGATAAATCCAACTTTGATTACAGAAACCACTTAGAATAAAGTTTAAAGCTGAATTGTTAAAATTTTGACTAATTTTGAGATTGTAATAAACGATTGCGAACAAAAGAGTCCAGTTCAAGCTGTTGCTAATTACGGCAACTTAAGGAAAAGGGAGCATCTAATATTCATGAACATGCAAGTTTTCATTCATCACAGACGAAAATTATTTGACATCTGAATATTTCTTTAGGATTAATCTTGATTAGATTAAGAATTTCCAAGGCGACTTCAATTTTAGATCAATCTTCATTTAGATTATAATATTTTTTATGGATCATTGCGCATTCGCAATGATTTGGACAACTTTATTCTGTTTCTATCTATATATTTCTCCAGCAAGTCTGATTTAGGCAGCGAATGTGAAAATGAGACAGTACTTTCTTTTACAGGTATAGTTATACTGATGATTTACTGAATATTTAACCTTTTCCTTCTAAGGCCAGCAATGTTCGCAACCTACTTTTTGGATAACAGTGCCTCTTGTGACCATTACTGAAATTATTTTACAAAACGAATAAACCATATGATTCGAATCATATTTTTTCAACATCCATTCCCTTACTTTAAGTATCATAAAGAACTAGACAAATTATAAGAAATAAATCAATTATTAGGAAAAAGAAATTAAAGTGAGTTTTGTATGGATGTTCGGATAACTTTTGTTAGCCTACTGTCAAAAGTTATTCTCTTTTGATAGGTATAATCTTGTCCGTACACAATGTTCGTACTTTTAGCAAGGGATACAGCTTAGTGGCAGCACTATAGTGGACAGAACCGTCGTAGCTAAAGGATTAAACCTCAATGGCTATTTTGAAATGGACCTCATAATCTTGAACTGCAGTCAGAGGACAAAAGAACTAGGGCAAAAGAATAAGGGCGGCCAACCTCTCACATTTCCGCTTTATATCAGCAATGTGAAGCGGAGGGCATATGGGTTCCAACCCAAAGTTTTACCATACCCACTTATATAATGGTTCTTCGGTGGCGTCGGCATTCAAAATTGAAACACTCCAGTCTCAAAAAAGTATCTGCCAAGTGAGTTCAGCGTATATGTAAATTAAACACAAAAATGATTAAATAGACATATATCTAAAAGTCATCAGTATTGTAAAAATAAACAGGTGAATTTGTGCAGCTGGATATTAAAATTTTAAAATGCTTAAATGATCGGATGACAGGATATATTCGCATATGATTTCGATATCAATGACAAAATGGTTCACTCTTTCTTACATAAGATCTGTGAAGTAACAAAATTTATGATGTCTTTGTCATTCGGAATTCAAAATTCCTTTCTCTTAAACAATGTGTTTGCACATATAACAATACATAATATACATTTTATCGTGATTACGGTTATAGATTGAATACTGCGTGAATAAAATAAATTGCGTGATTCCAAATGCATGATGCATAAATCTTGCAAAATGCTTTAAGAATTTAGTAGCTTTGAGTATAAAGGTATTCGATTCAGCATGTAGTTATTTTTTAATAAAAAATATTCATTAAAAAAGGAACTCAGTTCTAAATTTTAACTAAAAATTAATCGAATTTTTAAATCCCCCTTTCAATTTTTTGGAGCATATTATCACACAAAATCATTCTTGCATTAAAGTTCAAACAATAACTTTTAAATGGTATTAATTTTCTTTCCAGAATTTTTTCTTTTAATAAATTTTTAAACATGTTTTTAGTACACTTTTCTACTGGGATTATATATATGAATCCTTTCTTTTACTGGTTTGCTGTTGAATCTGAAATATTCTTTCACCTGAAAGATATGTTGTACCACCATGGGTCAGCGAAGAAAACATTTTATTTAGACATACACACATGGATGAGACTCATAGGTACAAACATAAAAACATAGACATGTATAATATAGCATTAAAATATGTTTCGACAAATAATCCGAGGAATGCATGCTGCAAGAAATTCCCATGGTAACGAAATACCACACCATCTTGTTCTTAGTCAATCATCCCATTCTTCATACCTCGATCTCCCTTTCATTAAAAAAGGGGGGTTGGGGAGATCCGCGATTTTCTTTTTGCCAGATGACTGAGTTGTTACAATGTTCATACATCTGACAACACAAGACATCAATTTTAATTTTAAATCAGTGAAAGAGGTCTAGACAAAATTTTCTTGCATACTATCTAATAAATAATTATCTTAGGAAATGCCTTACATGGCATTGGTTTATAATAGTTACGAAATATTAACCATGGCGTTAATTTCGCAGTTTTATTAAATCTATTGTCTATCTACGGTGAGGTTTTTTGGTGATTAATCTCTAGCATGTAGTTAAAAATATCCTTAAATCGAATTTAGGCTTTAGACGTGTTTCCAACTGATTGAAACAAAAATTCGACAAACAAATACTCATGTTCTTCCTAACTGATTGAAGCAAAACTTTGATACCATGATACATTTGCAGTCTCTGAGTCTCATACCAGATTTGATATGGCCGCGGTGGCCTGGTGGTTAGGTCTCGGCTTGTGAGCCGTAGGGTTTCAGGTTCGAGACCCGATTCCACCGAAGAGTCGTCGTGTAAGGGTGTCTGTTGCACGTTAAATCCGTCATGCCAAACGTCCTCTCGCTCGTGTGGTGTGGAGAGGAGAGGGGGGGTGCCAGCTCAGGTGTCGTCCTCGTCATCTGACCGCGGTTCAAAATTATATTAAACCAGATTTGATATATTTAAGTCATTACATTTCAGAGTTATCTCATTTACATGTTTCTGAAAGCACAGGCCGACAAACGGTCAACCCAGTGTTGGATATGGCACAAAATTTGATAGGTGTCAATACTCAAGATTTTAAATCCCTGTACAAATTTCATCCATCCAGCCCTCTTCGTTTTATAGTTATCCTGTTATATTCGAACAACCGGACATGTAGACTTCTTCAGAACAGATTTTGGCTCAAAATTTCATAGAAATCTGCAAATTTGGTGTAAAGGCCTTATACCAAATTTCAACTGTCTAGCTCAAAGCATTTTTGAATTGTTTTTGTCACAGACAGGGAAACGTATATTTTTCAAAAATGTTTTTCGAATCCAAGAAGATCTAAAACGTGGATATTCGTCACGATCACAATGTCTTCTCTATCACAGAATAAAAAACATCCTTATTAAAACTTCCATGATACGAAATTATGTGTTGTTCTGAAATACTATAATTGCGACTCAAGTGTCAATTATGATAGGGAATCTTTTTCAAGTATCTGTTTACATAAACATGAGAGCATAAACATGGCACCAGTAGTGGCATATATCAGTATCGATATCAAATGAATGTCATAAATAAATATATTTATTAAAGACACAGCCTGGCACTCCATTAACAGATCATTATTCTTTCGAGGATAAATAATCAATGGCTGATCCGAAAGAGATATTGATGAAAGTAGTTTCATAGCGATGATAAGTGTTCCTCGGCGATGAAAATAATCACTCAGAGCAATCAGTTTGTAGTCACATTAACATACTTGATTAGATAAGAACACAAGTTCTGGAAAACATGTATGTATGTTAAGCAGAAGAGGAAATGCTGAACTGCAAACGCCGACTGATTATGCTGTCAAATTCTAAAGTGTTTGTAATAATGTGTTAGTGACACATTTTTCAATACTCTCAAATCAATCATTAAGCGTGAAATTCTTTGTTTTTATTTTCTCGTCTTTGAAGAAGGGAAGGAAAAATACAGCAATCATCAAAAATTTGTATCACGAAACTTAAAAGAATCGAAAACTTTAAGACACACTGTATCTAAAAAAGGCTTCATGAATGGTTGCTGTTTACGAATTCGATAATTCCAGAAAGGAATAAAAAACAGTGTTGGATTTAAATATTTTGCAGCCCCAGGTAGTGCTCCTCATATGGCGTATCTTTCAATAAACACAGGTTATGGTGCATATTCCAGCACATTGTTAACAATCACTTTGTTATGATTTATTTCAGATATTTCATTTTATTAACTCTGTTAAAATGCATATTTTATGTATATTGATGATTATGACTCATGATTGGCCGGCTCCAAATGTATAAAAATATTATCTAAGTAAGCATTCAGTGTTTTAAATAATTAATAAAAAAGTGGAAGAAATTCAATGCATAAGAAACTGGCGTATTATATTTGATAAAATATTGGCAATATTTTAATATTTCGTAATCCATAAATTTTATTTTTTTTATAAATTTATTTATTTTTTAATTATACCAATAACACTTTTAATCGACTTGCATTCAATTCTAGGCAGCTGCCTAATTGGAGCTGATGAATTATAAAGATAAAATTTTATATTTGGTCTTAACATCAGTACTGCAATTTGTGTATCAAATTTTGGATGTAATTTGGAGGACTTCCAAATACATATAAATATGTTAAGAAATACAAGGGAGCTGGTGGGTAAAATTTCGTGTATTATTTTATAATCAGATTTGTAAATATATTTGAAGTTTAGCGCTAAATCCATCTATAACTAACTAACTAAAACTATCTGTTCGTTTGTCTTTTCACAGTTATTTCAACGAGATAGTTAACAAAAAGGCACCACTTAGTTTAATGAATTTTAATATGTAATTTTTACGTCAAAAGTACAGATTAAAATCTGTTTTTAGACCAAATTATTGACTCGTTTTTTTTTCCCAGATACATTTAAATTTAAAACACGCTGAATATGTATACATTAAAAGAAGAAATTTCGATTTCGACAAGTCTTTTTTAAAAAACCCAAAAATACAATCAACAATTAACACTGCAGAAAATGGACAAATTGGATAACGAGTAGTTTTGTGCAATACGTATGAACACAGGAATTGTTCATAGACATTTGTTCAAATCATGAGCATTCGTTCGAGTAATTAATGCATAAGTGTCATCTGTTGGCATTGCCATAGGAAAAATGAACAGACAAAAATTACATACTAAAGAATTGATGAGAGGAGTAACGAAATTGAAATTCAAGAGTAATATGAGTATGCATTTTGTTTTCTTGTCGTTTCGGAGTTCAGTTTTAGCTAAACACAAATACTTATAGTTAAATTTGAAAGAAATATTTAACTGAAAGATAAAACTTATAAACATCAAATCATTAATATTTAAGTCTGAATCGGAATAATTATATACAAAAAACCTGGTAGGTTCATCTTATTTGACTTCATTGTTTAGTAGAAACGAGTTTCGGTCCATTCGTCGAATTGGCATTTCGCGAATGGGCCAAAACAAGCTATTACACTGCGTGACAATTGCTAAGGAACAAGTGATTTATGCAAAATTGCGTCTCAGACAGCTGACCAATAAAAGTAAATTCAAGTTGAGAGAGCTTGGTAGATCAGGACTCGTTATCTGTATAAAAGACATTGCATATTTGCTCATGATTCATACGAAAATTCATGCTGTTTGATGTTTGACCCAAAGTAGTGCAGGATGTTATAAAAGGTTTTTCTCTGAAATTCTGTTTGGTTCTTGCAATAATTAAGAGCAAAATGTCAGCAAGATATCATTTGAGTGCCTACGATCGTGGACGAGCAGTTGGGCGACTGGAAGTAGGTCAAAGTGTCACCACTGTAGCTGCTGCAATCGGTGGATCAAAGAGTGTTATATCGCGATTAAAGAAGGCCGCTGAATGTGGAAATGCTTTGCAAAAGCATGCCGGGGGTCGTGGTAGGAACACCACATCTTTAGAGGATCGCTATGTAGCCCTCGTGGCAAAAAGGAACAGAAATTTAACTCCTGACCAGATAGCTGCAACCGCTACAGGTAAGCATGTTTCTGCAAGAACCATCTCACGGCGATTAAATCAAGTTGGTTTGTATGCATGGAAGCCTGTTCATTGCATCCCGCTTCAATCAAGCCATCGTCGTGAGAGATTACGCTGGTGTAAGGAACATGTTGGTTGGGATATCCAAAATTGGTCTAGAGTGATGTTCTAAGACGAATCTCGTTTCAGTGTGACAAGCTATTCTGGCCACCAATTACTGTCGGGAGAGCGTGGAACACGTTATGCACAACAGTTTGTTAGTGAACATGATTGGTACGGCCCAGGCGTGATGGTGTGGGCAGGCATCATGCACAATGGCAGAACACCACTTCACATCTTTGAGCGAGGAAGACTTACATCGCAACGGTATTGTAGAGAGGTTATTCTGGATCATGTTCGTCTTTTTAGGGGTGTTGTAGATCCAGATTTTTTGTTTACGGACGATAACACGCGGCCACACAGAAGTGTTGAGGTATCGGACACACTTCAAAGTGAAAATATTGTCCGTATGCAATGGCCTGCTTACTCTCCCGACCTAAATCCCATTTAACATGCCTGGGATGCTCTTGGTAAACGTGTTTCACAAAGAACCATCCCTCCCCGAACAGTGCAAGAGCTCAAAATCGCCTTGAGAGAGGAGTGGGACAATAAACCCCAATAACACCTCGATAGTTTAGTGGGGAGCATGGAGAACAGATGCAAAATGTGCATTAGTGTTCGTGGTCATCACACATATTACTAAGGTACTCATGTCTGCATCATTCTGACCTGAAAGTCAATTTTTTTGGAAATCATCCAAGGAGCCTCTTTTTTATTTTTTTTAATTCTTCGATGTGTCGATATCAGCACCATTTTGCACTATAATAAATGCACATTCTTCCCTACTAAATATGTACTTAGTTTCATCTCTTCAATCATTGTTTGTACTTAATTATTCCGAAAAACGTAACTGTTCCTTAGCAATTGTCAAGCAGTGTAGTTCTGTCTTCCTAAATGATTTCTCCCACGGGGATTTTTTAGATGTCCCGGACTACTCGAATGGAATTTAATTATATCGTCAGCACTGGGCATTCTTTGAAATCTGGCAGTGTAGTAGCTGCTACATCTAGGAAGCAATGACAGTCCGTATCACAGTGGATATAATGAAAATACTTCTCTGCGAAATGTTTATCAATTGCTCTTTCCATATGCTTTTCATAGAGAATGCATACTTGTTCCTTTAATATTCCTGTTCCAGAATATAACTTTAAATGAAGGTTTTTTACGACAATTTATCTTGTTTTGTATAGAACACACCACAAGTGATCCTAACAGGATGCTAACCAGTAAAGAAGCTCATACATCATAGTATTACTGAAAGGCTTTTGTGAAACGGTTTTGAAAAACGAAAATGAATAAAATGGTGTTGGCGTTTTTAAGAAATTTTATCAGCTGCTTTCAAGTACAGTTGATAAAACTTATTTGCACAATGGTTCCATTTCATTGATTTTTTTTTGCCGGAATTTTTTTCTAAAAAAACTGATATTCTCAAGAAACATATAAAGATAGAAGTATCAGAAACTTATAGTAGAAGCTAAGCAAGAGATAAGGCAAGGCAAAAAGCAGGCAGAAGATCTTTGATGTTAAAAGGTATTTTACTTAAACAAATTTAGAGAATTCATTATCTCAACTAAGAAAGATTTGATAAAAATTCGCAGAAAGTTAAGGAGAAAGTGAAAATCACATCTGGATATCAGCAGTGTTTCATCCACAAAGAAAATAAAGAGGTTGCTTTTTATCTTATATTAGTTTTATCTGGCCTATTTTTAGCTAAGAAAAACCGGAACATATATTTTTTTTCGTTGTACTGTCTTTAAATTCAACCATTTAAGAGATTTTAAGACCCTCCACTATAATTTGTCTTTAATCTCAAAACATTATTAGATTCCATTTCGGAGCATATATATAAAGATTGGAGCTCTCACTAAAATTTGGAAACATATAATTAAATGTTGGGCAAATTTTGGGTGTCAAGGTTCATATTAAGAGATTAACAATGTCAATAAAAGGAAACCTAAAGACTTTTTTGGTTTCAGATAACAATCTTTTGATTAAATATTTTATGTAACCGCACACACAGAAATGTTTAATATCATGTGATACTATAAACAGAATTCCAGCAATTACAAATTCAAATAATGTACACTTATATATATATGCGCAATTCTGGTGATATTCAAAGTTGTTTATTGTCTTAATTTGTGATAAAGAGGTTGCAAACCTATTGTAGATGTAAGCTTACAATCGTATTTTCTGGTTACGCATACATACAGTGGGTAAAAAAAGTTTCCGTACAGAAGACTAAAATAAAAATAAACTAGCATAATTTCTAATCTTTGCTTTTTATCTTTATAAACTACTTATATATTGTTATTATGAATCTTTAAAAGGGAGTTTCATAGTAAATTTCTCTTTTTTACAAAACTTAGCAAGTCCGTTTGCAATTTTTAATATAAATGACAAAGTATCATGCAAAAAAAGTTTCCGTACGGAATATGCAAATTCCTCCTTATGTGCTCTACAACTAATCCACAGTAAATATTCGAAGTTTGATGGTTTGTCAGAGTGGATGACATAGCAACAGCTGTTGAATTCCAATGTTTCGCTGATGGTCTTAAAATGGAAATTCAGAAATCCATTCGAGAGTTAGTGATTCGGTTGCGAAAAAATGGATTATTTATGAAAGAAAATCAGTGAAATGACTTACAAACCAAAGTCTACAGTGCAGTATATTATTGAAAGACACCGTGATGTGTAAACATTTGAGGATAGAGATAGATCCGTAAGAACTCCGAAGTTAAATCGCTTGCATAAAAGAAGTATCATGCGCAAGGTGCAAAATAATCCCTCGGATTAGTGCACCTCAACTTGCAACTAGGGATTGCAATACCGGTTTACCGGGATACCGAATACCGGTATTTTGAGCCATTTGTACAATTTTGCAATACCGGTATTTACTAGAAATTTTTAAAATTGCCTCCACTATATGTTCAGAGATCGCCAACGTAGCGAAATAGTATACGTTTTTGTTTTGATGTCTCCCTAACGAGCGAAATTAATTAGCTAATTAATGGCTTAATTAATTCTTAAATCTAAATTAATGAAACATGGATTATCCCTGAACGAAGATATTGTATCCATAACGACTGATGGAGCAACAGTTATGAAAAAAGTTGGAAAGTTGATAGGTGCAAATCAGCAATTGTGCTATGCTCTTGGAATTCAGTTAGGAATAATAGATGTATTATACCAAAAAAAAAAAGAACAGAAGAATCCAAATACTGTGGATATAGAAACTTCGTATTCCAACTTTGAAGAAAGTAAGAGTGATAGTGATATTGGCAATGAAGATAATGATAATGTAATTGTTGAAGAAGATATTGCTAATGAGGATGAAATATTAACCCATCAAGAATTGCTTCCTATAATTTATAAAGTTCGAAAAATTGTTAAGATATTTAAACGTTCCCCTATAAAGAATGACATATTACTTAAATAATACTAACTCAAAATAAAACAGAATATATATTAATATTACATTCTAAAACACGTTAGAACAGTTTACTCCTAATGATGGAACGATTTTTGAAACTGAGAAATCCAATTCAACCAATAATCGACTTAAACCTGTAAATTAATTTTTCAGATAGTGAATTCGACTTAATATCCAGAACTGCATCAGCTCTTCTTCCAATAAAACTGAATATTAAGGAATTATGCCGGAGAGATTCTAATTTATTAATGCAACAATAAATTTTCTGTTGCAGTCACTGAAAGAACAGCACACATCACTATCTGAAGAATTATATATTATATTGAAAATTCGCACAGAAGAAAGGCATACCGAAATAGAAAATATCTTATGGTATTCACATAATTATAATGATTTTTAAAATGAAAATGAAAAAGAAGAAAAGAAAATAACCAATTCAAATCTGATTAAATTTATAGTAAATTTTCTTAAATTTTTTACCCACAAACCTATCCACATTCAGAAGAATTCGGTTGTTATCGAAGATTATGATGACACTAATGCCGATAGTGAAAAGGAATTGTCTCTTGAGCAAAAATTAGGATTAGCAATAAATAAAAAAATTTCAACGAACCAAAATACAATACAGAAATTAGCTATATCCAAAACCATCCGACGAGAAATCGATTTATTTGAAGATGAGGTATTTAGAGGTAAATACTTGGAAAAAATATATCACACATTGCTAACAGTACCACCAATTAGCGTAAATGCGGAAAGAGCGTTTTCTATAGCTGGTAATTTTTGCACAAAATTACTTTTCAGGCTTAATGACAGTGCAATTGATGCATTAGGTTTTTTAAGATCACATTTCAAAAATTTGTAATATTACCACAGATTGAATAGTGATATTTACACTTTTTTGGGATTTAAATAAATAAGATGTTCCTTTACTTTTTTCTGTTTCTTTATATACTGTTATATTTGATAAGTTACAAGTTTATTATTTTATAAGTTTTGTGATATTTACGCTCTCTAATAAAACTGGCAAATAAAACAAAGAAACACCTGTGTTTTCTTCCTTTTTTAAAAATTTCTAATACCGGTATTAAAACCGGTATCCCGGTATTAAGATCTAAAAAATACCGAGTACCGGTATTGAAATTTTTTTCCGGTATTGCAATCCCTACTTGCAACTGATTTAATCTTTAATTACAACATTAAATTCGCATCTTAAACTGTGAGAAATGTCATTTAAAAAAAAGTTTATAATGGATGTGAGGCCCGTAAGAAGCCTGTTATAAGTCTCTGCTACAGAAAAAGCGTCTCAAGTTTACAAAGAAGCATATAAGCAAGCCTCTATCTTTTGGGGAATCGGTCCTTTTTAGTGATGAATCAAAATTTAATATCCATGGGTCAGATGGTCGAGTTATGATCTGGAGGGAATCAAAACAACAAATGTTACTTAAGAATTTATGTGGAACTCTGAAGCACGGTGATGGTTGGAATATAGTATGGGGGTGTATAAGTGCTGCGGGTGTCAGATACTTATGTTTTATAAACGGAAATATGATTTGGTACACACATTTTGACATTCTAAAACAAAACGTTTTAACCAATGCAGATAAACTGTCCCTTGGAATGGTCTTTACTTTTCAACAGGACAACGATCCTAAGCACACCTCCAAGATTTGTCAAAAGTAATGTCTCTATAATGTTAAAAAATAGCTTCATAGCCCTCCCCAGTCTACCGATTTAATCCTTATAGGACATTTATTGGAAGAAATCGGTAGTGAACGAAAAAACTATGACGCAAAGAACAAGGTTCAACTCAAAAGGGTCATTCAAAACATTTGGAGTAAGATTTTTCTAGAAACAACAACAAAAAAAACTGATGGGAGTTATGCCAAAACATTTGAGAGAAGTGATAAAAGCCAAAGGAAGGCCTACCGATCATTAAATGCAAGTTGGTCAGCATGAAAAAAATTTGTCATGCACTATGTAAACACCGTACGGAAACTTTTTTATTCCTTATTAGTGTCCTTTTTTTATTCTTTCAATTTAAGTATTTAATTTTCTTCATATTTTTTCCTTTATATTATTTATAAATAATAGATGAAAATGTGTTAAACCAATTTTAAAATTTTCATTTTCATAACAAAATATTTTGTGCCAAAAATTAAACTTTTATTAACAGTCATAGCTGCGTACGGAAACTTTTTTCCCCACTGTACTATTATGTATTTAATCAATAAATGTAATGCAAAGTTCCATCTGTTAAATTAAAAATACTCTATTTCATTTAGTTTAATTAAATACATGAATGAAGTAAGAAAACTTTCGATTTTTAATTGTATGAACTTTATTTAAATTATTGTTGAGTAAATGGTCAATATTTTTTCCATTAGGTATATTTCTTCATGTAATGAAGCCTAATACAAAATCCAACGGAAGTGGCATTCCTTAAATTTTCTAAGATACTTTGTAATAAAAGTGTAATATCTCTTTCCTCTGAATTAAAAAATGTGAACTTTGTGTAATATCGGGAAAGCCACAAGTGCGTAGATTTTTATTTTCAGTCTTATGCATAAGTGAATGTTTTTATACTTCAGAGCATAGTGAAGAAATTCGAGTATGTATTTAAGCGGCTTTTACTCAACTGATTAGTCCGACCCCAAAAATAGACACAGAATTACAATTTTAATCATAAAATCATATACCAAGATGAGAAACATTTTTTTAAAAAAAATCTTCTTGCGAAAAAAATTAGAAATGTAAAAGAATTGAAACAAACAAAGAAAGATGAGGTGAATAACTGTTTTATTTATTGAGTGAAAAAAAATTCAGTTTAAAAATGGTCAGTCAGTAAATGGTCACTTCAGTAACATTTTCTAATTTAGACTTGATGCCTAAAAAAAGTACGATCAGAAAAATTGGCTATTCGTTCGCTGCTACGTTTCCTAATTGAAAATAACAAGTTAGATCACCATATTCGATTTTTTTTCTTTTTTTTAATCGAGCAGATTTGTTGGAAAGTAAGAAAAGAATTTTTAACATTTCATGTAAAAACAATGAAAAATGCAAGAACTTTAGAAATAATGAAAAATAAATAATCGTTTCTTATATGTAACAAAAAACTGAAAATGGTCAGGTAATCTTCATTATATTTTGTGGTTTGTGTGTCAAAGACAAATGTAAGATTGGAATAATTACTCATTAGGCTTGCTATGGAATATAAAACCAACTATGTAGGTTTCCATATACTTCGACATAATTCCTTAATTTTTTTAAAAATTTGGACTTTTAATTTTGAATAAGAAAAAAAAAATACTCATCTGAAAGGGATCGTAATAAATTATCAAAATAATGAAACAACCAAAATTTTTAAAATTTAGTTTATAAATAATACTCAATCAATATTTTTTAAATTTTATTGCGCTTTAAGAAAAAAAAATTAAATGTTTTGTTTTGAACATATATCATTTTACAAAAAATGTAATGCAAATATCAATAGAGAGATCACTTTCCTTTCGAAAAAAGAAAAACTTTTTGGAAATTGTTTTCATGTTCAATTCTCTCATGTTGATTATATGATGGATGATCTATGTGATTGAATCTCTCTAATAAAAAATAATAACTGCGAAAACGAATGATTTCTAATATAATTATTTCTATACTTAATCCCGATTTCATTTTTTTTTTTTACAATATCATTTATTATCTTTCAATATGTTACCTCAACGATCATTTTTCTTGCAAGTTTTAATATCCAGATCATGTACAAATACAAGTGTTTGGTAAAACCGTTAATATACATTGTTGTTATTCATTAAATGTCAACTAATGTCATCCAATTTTGTTTTCATAATACACTCTAAAAATTGGTTTTAAGTGTATTGTGTTGTCACTTAGCAACCATAATAGATTGTATTAATGACTGTCTTTTGTACACTAGGCATCTGTATTACTCTTACAAATGGTTGATAAAGCTTGTTTTTTCAAAAGTTAAAACGTTGTGTTGTAATTGAATAAAAATATACAAAACTTGGTAAAAAAAAAATTCAAAAAATCTCCAATCTAGTTGCAGTTATGAGAGATAAGTATACGAAGTAAATAATTTGCTTGATTTTCAGCTGAGTTAGATTTTAAATAAATATAATTAAGCTGTTTAAAATATCATTGAGAAGAAAAACATTTATATATTTTTCCAATATTATTTATTTTTAATTAAATAGGAATGTCGAGTGGATCAAATTTCACAAATGTGGCATGTGTAAACAAATTTCTAAATTGAAAATAATAAATTCGAAACCCAAACGTATAGAATGGTATGTATTTTTTATCATAAATTATCGTAGGGAAACTTCTAAATTTATGTACATGCAAGCACAAATATCTACAATTACTATTTAATGCAAAAAGATTAATTTGAAAACTATGAGACGCAAGAATTCAACAAAAGCACATTCTTAAGAGAACAGAATAGATGTTTAAGTTGTGAAAGTTATATCATTGTATTTTACTTCAAAATATAGATTTCAAAGAAAAAAGGAATGGTTTTCCTTATCCTTAAAAATTTATGAGCAGAAAAGTCAATATCAAGGAGAAAGATTTTAAGAAATATCTTTTTAGAAAAGAATTTTTTTAACAATTGGTGATATAAAAATATGGTACTTTATTATAACAAACGATTTCTTGACTGAATAAAAGCTGAGGAAAAAAAAGAAATCTAAACATATTTAAAGCAAAACCAAAGAAGATTAGATTTTAATTTTTCTGAAATTCTTATTTAAAAAAATCAATCTAACGGAAAATTTATCGACGAATTTTTGTTGGTCTAAGGAATATTTTAAAAGAGTATTTTGATGTAAAATTTATATCGAAGGCAAACTGGAACTGTAAATTATTTCTATTATGCATTGCAATGGATATGGATATTTATGGAATATCTTAAATTTATTTGGTATGAATGTTTCTAACAGGCAAAAGCATATAAAACCCAAGATGCTCATAATATCAAAGCTGAGATCACCTGTGTTTTTTTTATATGTAGCTTCTGGATTTTATACCATTCCTTTGCTAGCTACTCTAATAGCTCAGAGATTTTTAGAATTTAGAAACCATCTACCACTTTTATTGATATGTGTTTTATCCTACCTGCTCTGGTATACGATGTTCGAACGTCGCTACAAACTGAGAAAAGTTGTATTAAAGCTAGATGATTTTTCGGTTCGGAATCTTTCATTGCAATATAAAAGAACAAAGCTCCTCAATTTCATTTTAGTAATAACTTTTTCAGCTTTACTCTTATATGTTTGTTTGTTAGTTTACTTTATAAACGTTTACCAGTTGGAAGAAAATAACCTTTGGTATTTTGGTTATCCACTACCATATAATTTCTGGGGAAATTGTATCAGATTTATTCTGCTATTCGGATACAACTTTCAGCTTCTTACCTTTAATGGAATAGTCAGTGTTCTCATTAGCAGTATATATTTGAATTGTAAAGACGCTTTAGTTGTCTATCTAAAGAGACTAGAAGCATTTTCAACTGACGAAATCTCTCTTCCATACAGCATGAAATTTTCGAATCTGGTTGAAATCATCAAGGCATTCGATGATATTCTGTCAATACCAGCTTTCATTTTAGTTGTTTCGCACTTTTTGATGATGTTTAACAACGTAGCCGCTTTTTTACTTTTGGAGGAAGGGATAAAAAATCCTATATACATTCTGGAGAATTTATTCTGCTTCGTTTTTTCCACTTTTCATATTCTGTTAATATATATCACTGCCTCAAAAGTGAACATGGAAACTCAGAAATTATCTGCTAAGTTTGAAAGTCTGTACGAACAAGAAATGGTGCGGTCAAAACCACAAGCTCGGAAAATAGCTATAATCAAAGCAATGGCGGATAAGAAAATAGTACCTATGTCAGCTTGCTCTATTGTTTATTTTACTAGAAGTTACTTATTGTCCGTATTTGGTGGATTCTTCACATACGCTTTGCTGTTTGTAAATATCAAAAATTAGTCATTTTGATTTGAAAAATATGCTATCATTAGGATTCATAATTGATCATTATGATTAAAAATATATGTTCAGTAATTTTCGAAACATAATTCAGAATGATTTTTTCATGGAATAATATATTTTATTGTTGAAAATAACCAGTTTAAGTAGTTTCCTCCAATGTTTCGCGCATACTCTCCAGTAAGGTGTCACCGCTTCTTCTTCCACATAAAATTGTGGAACTTGGATAAGGCTGCGAAGCCTTCCATGACATTATCGAGCATTAATAATGAAATATAGATCTTTGGCGAGAATCCAGCATTTTTTCTGAATCTATCAATCGAATATGTATTTTGGACACCTTTCTTCTGGCCAATTGAAGCCAAAATTTATGTTATTGTAGTTGTAGTTTTCAGGTCACATGCCGAATTTCGTTGATTTAAGTCATTGCATTTGCGTATTATTGCATTTATATCCATGCGAAGAAACAAAGTGACAGATGGCCAACGCTTTGCCATCAAGCATCACAGGATAGACATACAGGACGAATTAGAGCATCAGTTATTTCATTTGTTTTATGTTATGTGTCTATAACCTATAAACTGTTACGACCTTGAAAGAGGATCGATGCAAGTTGTGATTTGTTTGGTGTTGAAAAATTACGAAATAAAAAAAATCATGAGCTAAAACTTTTTCAGTATAAACTTAAAGTTTAATACATACATCCAGTATGGAAGAAACACATTAGCGAGATTGGGACAACCTCGTTATTTTCAACCCTGGATAAATGATCGGGGATGTGGGAGGTAGCGTTAAAGCAGAACCTCTCATTCCACTCTTCAACACCGCACCGACGATTGTGATGGAAGACAGTGATTCACCCACGATGTTAGATTAACATGCACCAGATCACCATACATTACAGATATTTATTGGAATAGGGTTGCCAGTTCACCTGCCTCGATGCCAGAAATTTACCACGTGACCACTGCTGCTCAGTAAACTAAATGGATGATATAAATAAAAACAAATATGCTAAATTATTAGAAATAGTAGATTATATTAAATTATTTAAAGTGATATTAATGAGGTAAAATAACCCAGGGATTGGTCTCACCGAAACTTTCTCTCATGCTTTCTAACACAGCACTTTGTGTCTTATTAACTGTATGCCATTGGAGAACAATAATTACGAAAGAGACCACTGGTTTAGTTGCAGTCACGCTAAAATATCAAGAAACCGAATGGGTTTTTGGATTTCTTTCGATCGATTAAAACCAAAATTTGACTTAGACTGTAACTGTAATCTCAGAATCATATAACCAACTTCGTATAACTTGAATCACTGCTTTTTCGAGATTACATTTACGTTCTAAGGAAAGGATAAACAAAAAAACAATCAACTCTTCGTTGGATTTGATTCTAAATTCGATATATTTCTACATTTTAGATATTACATCTGTGCATCAAATTTTACAGATCCAGTTTTCTTCGTTTTGTATTTATAGTGTTGAATCATATTAAGACAGACTCTGTATATCGTTCTTTTGATAGAAATCTACAAACTTAAAATAGATACTATTTATTAAATTTACTGTTTCATGCTCAAAACGTTTTTGAGTTAATGTATTTACATTACCTCAAAATGAATAAACATATGGGCCAAAAATCATGTTGAAACAACATGGATCATGGATGAACAAACATATTTCCAGAAATGTATATTCTGGAAACTGGGAAGTCTGAAACATGAAGATTCATCAAAATCTCAAGTTCGAATCTTTTGACAATTACAAAACTTTTTCTTTGTATGATTAGTACACTTAAAACTAGAAAAGGTACAAAATAATTTTATTAAAGGAAAATAAAAGCTCAACATGGGGTAAAAATTGGAGAAATTATTTAAAAGAATTAATCATATTTAAAGACTAAAAGGTTAAATTTTTCTTTGCAAAAATAAGAATCAATAAATAGTTTTACAGAACTGTAATAAAAAAATCTGAATAATGTTCCAATTCCAATAAAAATTTTCCCCCTATTTCTGCTATATATATATATATATAATAAAGAATGGTTTAATTTTTGCTTTATGGAAATAATGATTGTTTTGGTGGTTTAAAAACAATTTTATTTTATAATAAACGTTAAAATATGTGGAGTCTCATACAGCATGAATTCGTATTATGTGAGAGAAAGATTGTGTCTCGTTCTCATGCAGAGAGATACGAAATTGTAAACTACGAAACGTGATACTGTAATACATTTTCACTATTCCAGATAATATTTTTAGAATATCTAATACATTCATTTACTTGGTGCTTAGATATAAACATTCAGAATGATAATTTTAAACCAGCGGGAATACTTTGAAAATGAAATTTCTCGTATACTTTGTTATAAAGTATTCCTTCTTCCTCCTTTATAAAATTTTCGACAAAGCAAGGTCGTGAGTGCTAGGAAATTTATTTTCAGGGTCCAAGTGAAAGTTTCATTCTTTGTTGTGTTATAATGAAAACCGAATGTGCATTTTGTACGCCCTTTTTCGTGAGTTTGAAACCAAAATTCAATACAGATCTTTCAGTATTTAGAGATATATCAAATTTCATTTATTTAAGTTTAATTTAGTTTAGTTATATTAAAGTCCCGTTTTAAAGCAACACTAGGGCTATTTTGAGACGGACCTAGTAATTTTGAACCGAGGTCAGATGATGAGGACGACACCTCAGCTGACACCCCTTCTCTAAACTTTTACATAACGCTACACCAGCGAGTATACATTACATTATCCCGATGGATTTAGCATGTTCCAGACTCGCTTTCGACAATTCTTCTCTCGAACCTGAAACCCTCCGGTTTCAAAGCCGAGACTATACCATAAGGCCACCGTGGCCCCCTTTCATTAGTTTAAATCGTTGCGTTTTCGAACTATCTTATTTAGATGCACGCGAAAGTACAAAGCGACAAAAGACCACTCTTTTTTCGGATTTCATTCAAAATTTAGCAAATATCTATAATTCAAATGTTGAATATGTGCAAAAAATTTATCTGTCAAGCTCTTTACGCTTTTGTAGCCAGGAAAACGGACTTTCTACGAATGGATTGCATTCAAAACTTCATAGAAATCCACAGATTTGGTGAAAAGTCTGTATACTAAATTTTATTTGTCTAGCTTAAAGCCTTTTTTTTAGTTTGAGAGTTTAGAAACAGATCTCCTCCTTTTTTCGAAGTCAAGGAGGTAAAGATTCATAAAAATGAAAATTAGAAATTAAAAAGTAATCTCCTACTATCGATATGCGCAGTCACATATTAGATACATATTTAAATGTGCATAAATTCATTCGATATTGCATATTCTGCATATAAGGAAATTCCCTAATACACTAAATGTAACAACTGCATTGCGCGAATGTCCACTTATTTCAAAAAGATCTGATTAACCCTTTCTAGGGCCGTGGGAAGTATGCTTTCCACCAAATTTATCAATCTTTGTATGAAATTATATAGGTTGGCGTAAGTTTTGACATTTTTTTTTAGTAAGTCAGAAACTTAGATGCTTCAGTTCTTTATCTCAGACAAAATGATGTGTCTTGATTTGTTACTTACTTATTAATTAACCAAATTAAATTTATCTAATAAGCTAAAATTGCGCAGTTTAGCCAAAGACGGCTCTTGTGCCATAAAAATACAAACAAACCAAACCAAACAAACTAATAAGTTAAATTAATCTCTTTTCTTATTCTAATTTCAAGCCTAAAAATATTTTAACATAATATGACTAGAAAAAAATGGCCCTTAGGGTTAATACATCAATATATTCCGGCCAAATACATTTAATTTGAAAAAAAGTTTTATTCACTTTACTAAGAGGTTGTTTATAAGTCTTGCCTACAATATGTGATGAGTAATATATTTTCTCTTAATTTTATTGTTTTACAATGAGTTTGAAACACGATACACAAAAAAAGAATTCTTATGGTAGCTTAATGCAGAATTTTACAGGCTGTTCATATACATGTTCACTCAATGCGCATTTATTCAATTTATAAATATAATAAAAAATTTGTTTCTGCAAGATTTCTTTCAAATCCTTTTCAGAAGAGATGACGCAAAATAATAAAAGATATTAACAAAGCGAAGGTTTTTTTTCTTTTCCCTTTCCTTTCTTTATATCACATATTGTCAAAGCCAGAAGATGTTTAGAAATAACCGACTAAATAGATGTTCTCGGAAAAGAGAAAAAGAAGCTTCTGGTTCTCCTTTTATTGTTACTGTCAGAAAAATGATTCAATAAATCACTTTTCTTTCTATTTTCATCCATTTTATCAGCGTCACGCACGCAGAAAACAATCAAGAGCTAAAACATCATAAAAAGATATGCGGAACCCTACAAATGTATTTTTATACACTGCGCTTGTATTAATATTCTTAACGCCTTGTTTCAAGTGAACGGATCTGTCTTTTGTCTTCTCGAAATCAAACATTCTTAGATCAACCAATTCTCCCAGAAAATTAGCATTATTTAAAGTTTATAAAAAAAATTATCTCAAAAATATGTTACATTTTTTGAAAGATATCTGAAAAGTCATACCCTTATATAATCATGAGAAATTACCGTTTTATCGAATCAACTCATACAAGAAAGCAAATATTTGACAAACGTGACTTCAAGTACCGCTTAACATCAAACTAGATTTTACCATCGTAGCCTCATTCCTCCACAAAAATTCAAAAACCACCAATAATAATTATAAAAATGCCCGTTGGATTCCAAAATCAAATGGATATGTTGCACTTCATATGTATCAGGATATAAGGAGGATATCAATAAATAATACACATAATTTTGAATACAATAATAAAAAAAACGAATGATAGTATGAAATGGAAATAAAAATATTACCAATTTATTCCTTTTTGGCATAATATCATTCACGTTGAAGCATTTATCCAAGTGTTAGATCAATTTGAGAATCCCAGTCCCATAGATTGCTGCCGGTCTATTTGAATTGGTGCCAGAATCTGAATTCTGACCACCAAGGAAACTGTTCATGTGTCCAAAAAGATGGAAATCTGAGAGTGCTCAGTAAGGACCATGTGGTGACTGCTTCAAAACTTCTCAACCGAATCTTTGCAGGTTACCCCTTTTTGTGAAAAACTTTTTATAATTGTATTCAAATCTGAATTTACGTTACTTATTGATAACCCAATCGGAATATGAGCGGCTTTCATTACACAATCATTCCTTATTAACATAGACTTCCATTCCTTATTAATATACACTTTTTTCAGGCCTCTTTCGTGTACGTACTATAAGTACCAACACCCGCAGCATCCATACAGCATTCATTACCTGCGATGGAAAAGAGTAAAATTTAAATATTTCAGCCACAGATAAGATACAAAGAAGTGGAAATGCTTTCACATTCCCTAATATTAAAAAATTGGTTAATGCGTAGAAAATATTATTGATATTTATTATTTGCTGATAAATGTTTTTGTTTTGATACATGTTTTTGTTTATGTAATAAATTCAGATATTTTTAGAAAGAACTAGTCTGATATCATAAGTCTTCTTTATTTTAATTTTCATTATTTTCATTTCACTTAAGGAAAATTAGATGCTCAACGACCGCATTTCTGCTCTCTACTTGATCGTCATACATAAATTCATGCAACATCATTAGAAAATAGTTGTGGATATTTACGCAACAAGATTTGGTGCCAAATAATTATTTATGAAGAGTGATATCTTGAAATTCGGTGGATTTTTTACCGGAATAAAAGGAAATTTTAAAGAAGTTCGATTCCCCAACTCACCAAATTTTGGCAGACATCTGTTCTGAAATTTAGAATTAGAATTAACAGAACTATGTCTGCCGAATCTGTAACTGAATCCGTAATTGAGATATTTTAGTTGTACATGCTTTATACCGATTGATTTTTGAATAATTCTTCATATATTTCAATTTTCGACTGCTTAATGCAATAATTCCCTTTTGAGTAAATTATTTTAATCCAAGGAATTGACTCTGCTATTTACACCTCCTTTCTTCATGTTAAAAACAATACACTGAACAATAATATATAACGGCCACCACCGATTACACTTGTTGTACCCAGAATTGAAATCTATTAAGTATGAATCAGAAGTGTCTAGGCATTTTACTTCACATTGATAGTAAAATAACCGATAATTATCCATATTTAATGAATGGTCCTGAAAAGATCATCAAAGTTTTTAGAGTATTTACAACAGTATACGAATCAAGACTGGTGCATAATTGTTACCATACTAACAGTATTACTAGATCGAAAAAAACATTAATGACTTATAACAAGTTATTTTCTTTGCATTGCATCAAAAATTCATTTTTATTCTTAATTTAGTGTTGGGAATCCTGATAAGGTGCTTTAAGAGAATCCTGATAAAGCATTAATATTATGTAAAAGGATCCATGTCGAATTCTCAAACAGGGAATTATTCCATGGATGGCAAATCTCCGATTTTCGTCTCGTTGGAATAAAGACGTGGCCCTCTCTTGGTGATTTTAAAATATAGTAAAATTTTCTTATCTATCTTTGCTACTTACAAAGTTGAAAGCAATTAGCCCCTATAAGGAATAGAAAATATTATGTCTGCTTGCAAAAATTCGTTATGCATAGTAAGAATTAAAAAAAAAAGATTCTAAAACAAGAAGGCACAAACTGTATTTTTTTTTTATTTTTCTTTCTCTTCTGTATTCATTATCCACAGGTTAGGTTTTGAAATTTACATATAAAGTGTTAACTTTTAAAATCAACTCTTTATCAAAAATATATAAAATAAAGTCTTTAAGAGTTTTTTTTTAAATTAATAATATTTCAAGGCTCTAAAATATAATAAAATAATATATATATATAATAAAATTACTTAATATATAATTAATTAATTAATTAATGTATAATAAAATTTCTAGGCTCTAAAACATAAAAGGGAAGTTTCATACTAACCGCATTCGTTTATGATTAAAAGTACCATACTTGAAACGTAAGTTTTTGAGAATTTTTATTTATATCTTAGAATAAATTTCAACATTAACAAATAAAATATATTATTCAGACAGGAGAAAAATGTTAAGTTGTTTACAGCGTTTTCTTTTACATCATTTCAAAGATATCAGATAATAAATTTATATTATAAAAAAACAGAACGAATACAAATAATCAAATTTATGGATTCAAGAAATTAGCATGAAAATATACTGAAGTAATGTTATGAAATGATTTACAGAATTTACATCAGATCTTTTTTATTTAGTGTTTACATGAAAGTTGATAATTATTACTTTTTTAAAAAATAACAATACTCATACACAAAATTAGTTCATTTTTATAAGAAAGAAAAAATCCTATTATTGAGATAAAATATTGATTTATTGATTTATATCTGTCTTTTCTCTTAATTTTCTAATTTGTTAAATTTCAATATTAAAAGAAATGCATCTGAAATGCGCATATTGCCTGAAATTTGTCATATTTACTGTTGATTCTGCATGAAAATTGCATCATAAAACATAAATTTTTAAGTTTGCTATTCATTTTTCATAGCAAATTACAAAATTTAGAAAGAAGCAAATCATTTAAAATTTAAACTTTGAAGCAAATATCATTTTTTTATACTTATAAACAACAAAGTATACGTCAAAAATCCTCCAAACACAGATAAAATGAAATTCCTCGTGAAATATACTACGGAGCAGGCTGACATAACGGGAATTTCTTTATCTGCCATGGCTTTGAGAATCGACAGTTTTCTCAAAACTGGTTTGGAGCAAGCTATTTCTTCCTCATATAAATTTTCAAAATATTTCGACAACTTTTGTGCCTGGATACATATTTCAGAAGCTATTAGGGACATTGTAAAAACAGCATAAGCTGAGAAAATTAAGCAAACTCCATTTTCCAGAAGAAATGGCAAATGGAATGCTACATCATCAAGAAGAAAAAAAGTGGCAACGTTATTGAACATCACCAGAAACTGTGAACTAATCAACACGAAGGCAGGTGCGGAAATAGCATCTTCAAATTCTCTGACAATTCCAATCAAATTTGAATATTCCATTATGTATGACAGTTGTATTTCATGTTTTGGGAGCATTTTCAATCTTCTCCCATATGAGATTAGAGCATCTCTGCAATGCAAATACATGCCACTCATTAATAAGCTTACAAATCCTGGAAAAGTCAGAACTTGAAACGTATAAACAGAACTTTGTAGAAATCTTGCAACATTTCCTCCGAAGTTGTATTCCATCTTGTAACCAAATGTCCAAACAGTATCTATTTCATATTTCTCAAAGTTTAAGCAATAAACCAACGAGAAAGAATATATGAGCTGCAAAAGAAACTCTATGGTCATAATTGAATTGAAAAGTTTTGATCTGTTGAAACTTTCGCAGTGGTTTCTAAGCAAGAAATCGTTGAGTTTCTTCGCAGCGTGTTTGAGAACGGTACAACGTTTGAACGTGGCGTACCAAAGCACATAGGATAAGGAACATGCGACCAAAAGAGGCAGAACTGTTCTGAACTCTAAATAGTTAAGAAAGACAGCGTGAAGTAGCATTGGAATAGAATAAAATGCAGAAGCTACAAACAAAAAGAAAATTGGCGATTTCAGACCTGATGATAATAAGACAAACTTACGTTTTGTTTTTTCAGATTTGCTGTTTCCTTTGATTCCAAATAGAGCAAGAACATTCCATAACGATCCATATCCATTACTATGCATGTTTGTTCTTGATGATATTTCAGATTGTATCAGAACGAAAAAAAAGCAGAAACCATTTTTTTTTTCAAATAAATTGTAAAAATAGCTAAGAATTCATAAAAATCATATCATGTCTTAGACTTCTTTTTTCTTTTACAAAATGATTCAATTTCCGGATTTTTTTTCTTTCATGTTACATGTTCGTTATGTTAACATTTTCAAATTTCCAAATCAAATGAAATTCATTATTTATTTAATTCCTATTCTTCTTCTCGTTGCAGAAATTAAATTTTAATTCACCTTTTATTAAAATTTCATTTCATTAATAAATATAAGTCTGCAAAATAAAACAAAGTAAATAAATAGTGGAATAATAGACTTTCTTTCTGTGGAAGTGAAAACTTATTCACATGTATTTCTTTACTGTCCACACGCCTAAATTTATTGTTGCATTTTGCGTGACTATTTAGTTAGAACATCGTCACAATTATTTTATCGATAATTTAAAAAAGAATATAAAATAATATCAATAAAAAATCTGCTTTAATTTTTACTAGTTCATGAAAATGTCATGAGCCATCCTAAATTTTAATTTCACAGCGATTTTATGTTTAAACTGCACTGAAAAAACGTAGAAAGATTTTTTAAGAAAAAATTACCTTAATTATTTCGAATGAAAAAATTCTTTTTAAAAGCTTTTATTTCGTGTTTATACTAGAAAGACTTAATAACAAGTTTTACCAATATTTATAACTATGTGGCATTGATTGAAAGTTAACAATAAAAAATAATTGGAATAAATGAAGGTGTAATCCATTAACGTTGCTGGGAAACCCCACCATTGTATTTAATGTTTACGAAGTGAATCATTTTAATAACTCGATAAAATCTACTATGAAATAAAGTTATATCTATTCACACTCTTTTGTTTTGATATGAAATGCCTTTTAATATTTAATAGAAAAGTTGCATAATTTTTCAAATTTATTATTTTTTTTTCCTCTCAATAACTTTTATCTAAATTGCTTATTGAGTTAGAAATTAATCAAAAATACAAACATTATGAAATTTCAATTTAAAAATTATTTCTAAATCAAATTTTAAAAAATTAAAAAATATTCATATGTATTTAAAGAGCGCTAATGCTGCTACTACTAAAACACCGATGAACTTAACCAAATTTATAAAAATATTAATATAAACAAAAAGAATTTTAAAAAAAGGAAAAGAAATGATGAATCCGGCCTGAAGACTCTCAAGAGTCACCCTCAGGCAGGGATCCAAACAAGGGATTTGGAAGTTACAGTTTATTGTTTTATTTCTGTGAAACTAGTTTATCTCTAAAGCCTCGATTTCAGGGGATTTTCTTATCACGAGGGGTCAATATTTTTGAACAAAAGTCAGATCCATCACAGAAAAAAATCCCTTGTTTGAATCCCTGCCTGAGGGTGACCCTTGAGAAAGTCTTCAGGCCGGATTCATCATTTCTTTTTGCTTATATTAATTTAATATTTTTACTAATTTGTTTATTGAGATATTTACATTTAAGTAAAAGTTTAATACAAAATTAGTAAGTGGAAAAATGCATTTTGTTCGATTTTTTTTTAAGTTGATATACATTTGTACTATTATTAAAAATTCTAAATTCCCATAGAATAAAATTTCATCATTTTGTATAATTATTTTTGGAAATCGGATCGGTAAATCGGATTTGTAAATCCTAAATTATTTTAGAGGAAATCCAAAAATGGAAAAACTTTATATGTTATTTGAATTATTATTTAGAGAAGATGAAGATTTCCTAAGCTAATCCTTATGCTTCTGGACATATACTCGGACATCTGAGCTAATTTTAAAATGCAATTCAAACAATTATCTTTACAATAATCTAAAGAAGAACGCACAATCGTTTAGATAAAAATAGGTACCTAAGCGTTATAGGGCAAAATTAAGAAAACTCTATGAAAAGGAAATGATTTTAACACTACTAATCACTGTAATAATTAATTACAATTTTTTTAAAAATTCGAGATGAGAGAAATATTACCTTTTTACTAAAAAAAAGTCTAAAAAAAGTATTTTGGCATAACATTAGGGAAATACTTTATTTAAGCCTATAATACTAGTGAAAACACTTTATATTTCATATGCCATTTACTATTTTTCGCAGACCATTCGATTAGCATTGTATGCTCCAGCTAAATACTTTGATGTATTTCATACATCTTAACAGCATGTGCGGTGTAGTCTCCAGACTTTCATTTGTTAATATTATTTAGGATCAGGAATCTATTTTATTTCAGATGTTTCAATCACCATTACTTTTCACTGATACAAACAAGGTAAATCTCTCAGCTTATTTTTATCTTGCTTGTATATGGCATAATATTATCTTTCTTGTATATTGTATAATATTATATTGCATGTATATTATATAATATTATCTTGCTTGTATATAGTATATGACCTGGCTTCCACAAATGATATTAACTGCTATAATTTGATAATATTACTATTGTTTAGACATAGTATAATAACTCATTTGTAATCTTCCCCCGCATTTTTATGGGCATCTTTAGCTGAACAGTATTTAATTTAAAACATCCATCTTGCTTTCTTGAAAACCACAATGAATCATGTTTCTATGTCTGTGGTTAAATGACGGGGAAAGTGATCTTTTTGCTAAATACTGATAAAATGGGAAAGAAAATTAACAATTATTGGATTATTGTTTAAAATTTTAAACTCATAATGATTTGTGTTAAGGACAAAAATTCAATTTCACTATTTTGCACGTTTCGTTATTTTTTTTATATTGATATCAGTAGTAATTAGGATTGCAAAACGAAAAAAATGTAACTTAATAGTGACTTTTATCATTAACTTTGGCGTTCTGTCAGAATTCTTATGCTTTTGTATTATTGTTCGGGATATGTTTGATATCCAATAAAAAATTTTACGCATCTTTGTATACTTGTTGAAAATATGCTTAAAATATTTTTTAAAAAGATTAAATATAGGAAAATTTTATACAAAAAAATTGTTATAATTGAAAAGATAATTTTTTAAAAAATTTTAAGATGTAAAAATAATTTTTGTTCTGTTATATTTTTGTTTGTTATTGCAGAAAAAGGACAAAATTTTGCTTAATTTTTAATTAAAATTTCAAAAATATACACATGCTCCCAGGTGCACATTCACATCCTTCAAAATATATATGTGCTAAGTTGGGTCAAAAGGTCAAGCCTGACGCCAACACACATACACATTCATCTTTGTTGTAATTAAGAATATTTGCTAAAGCAATTAAAAATTTGAAAAAAGTGTTTAACAGTAATTTTTTAGTAAAACACAAATAAGAAAAAAAAATTACTTCAAATTCGAAACATTGAAGCATCATAAAGTTTTAGGCTTGATTCCTCTAAGTCAATTTTATATCTTTGCTCTTAATATAGCAATGATAAAATTTGGTTATGTTTGTTATTAAGTAGAAGATATTTTGACTTTTTACCTTATGTATATTTGAGATTAAGTAACTTTATGTTTTCTAACAGTAACATTGAAATCTATGATATATAAGATATCGTAATCTTAGATATTGTAATAATCTATCGATTTAGCTATGCTATTTTTAAATGGCGTCATTGATTTCTATCAGATTTTTTTTATAATTCATTTTATATTAGCATCCTTATAACGTGCTGTACCGTCCTGCCGCTCATTTAAATTCAAGTCGCTCTGAAGCCGAATTTGTTGGAAGCTCTTCAGCCATATTGGGAGTTAAACTGAAGTGAAATGGGCTTCGACGGAATAAAACGAAAGGGTGAGACGAGAAAGGGGGAGATACTTTGGTTTTATTCTGTGTGTGATGGCCGGATCCTAAACTCTTTATATTTAGCAATTTTAAATTAGTTTGGTTTTGAAAACCCCAGAGGATTTTAAAATGTTAAAGCTGTTTTTTATTTATGTTTAATGTTAATATTTGTCTATGTCTGGCAATAAATGTCTTGTGTGCTTTTAAATGCGTACTCAAATGAATATATTTATTATTTTACTGAAAGTAAGAGCTAATGCGCGTATGAATAAATTTTGGAATTAAGAGTGGTATGTCTTAGAAATTCAGACAACCCCTAAGGCTGCGTTTTTGAGAATTCTACTGAAAGAAAGAATAGAAACGGAAGAAAGGGTATTTTAAAAAAGCAATGGAAACTAAAATACATTATACTAATCTTCTGATGTTTAATTAAAATGAGATTATGAATGAACCACAAAGGAGATGAGGTATTTGCTTGTTAGTCAGTAATAAAATGTAATAGTAATCGTAGCTAAAACTTGACTATGTTTATCAGAGACATGCGGTTAAGCATAAATGTGGTTAACACACAATGGTATGCGGTTAATAATAAAAACCGAAAATGTTTAAAATATTGTCTTGGGGCAGGAGTAGCATATAAAGATAAAGAAAGTACAGACAAATAAAGAAAATAATCTTTTTGTGTGCAACATTTTCATGCAAGAATATTGGTAAAAATTAGATTGCCTTTCCTGTGCAGTTCCATATTATAGAGAAGTAAATTAAGTATACGGACCAAGACAGGATACTGATCTATAATTCAGCAGTAAGACTTAAGAGTGTTTCTGATTTCTTGAAGCTCTCAATTTTGAATAACTACAAGTGAAAAAATAGATGCCTCAAAAGCGATAAATCGCCAATTTCCTGCCCTTGCATTTTCAGGCTTCAAACACTCCAAACCAAAACAACAACATATTCTCAAATGATAGAAATTGAAGATATTGTCTCAAATTCCAAAGTTATCCTGAGGGAACGTCATCTTTTAAGTCACGTGGTATCAATCCGACAGCCAAACAACATCGTGTATTTGATATATTCGTAATCACCAACATTTAGAAAAGCGACGGTTTTTGAACACTTCAAAATCAATATAGTTCTACATTTTTTTTTTTTTTTTTTGCAAAAAATTGGTTTTAAACTGGTTTGGAATGATCACATGATCATTGTATTGCGCAATCATTTTTAAAAAAGCAATGGTTTTTTTCCCCCCATTTTAAAACCGTTGGAGATCCAAAACTTTTTTTTTTTTTTTGCCAGTTAGGTAATCGCCAAATGTGAGAACCTTCTTTAACATTTTCTAACAACCCTAAAAGTGAAAAACTGATGCCTCAAAAGCGATAAATCGCCAATTTTCTGCCCATCTATTCTGTGGCCTCAAAAACCTCAACCCAAAACAACATCATGTTCTCACATGATAAAAAGAAAAGAACGGTTTTTTGGATTGCAATAAAAATTATCAGAATTGCTATAATTGGAGAGAAATCGCAAAATAATATAAATTTGGCGACATGTCATTATTCTTAATTTGAGCTAATTTGGATATAAAGACCAAATGCAAAATTCACTGGTCCAACTCTTCACATTTGCAGTTATCTTGTCTGTAAAGACATGGATAAACAAGCACAAACATATTTTTAAAAATGGCTTTCAAATTCAAAGATAAGTAAATATTGTTCAAATTCTGCTACAGTCCGATTCCGTTTCTCAATGGCTTGAGAAATGCACCAAATGAATGGATGCGTTTTTGATTGCTGATCGAATTGCCATCGGTTCGAATTTAATAGAAGACTTTGGGTAGTTCGCATATTTTATAATTGATCTTCCACTGTATACAAATTTATACAATTTATTGGGGATTATGTAAATTAATGTAATTTGAATATTTCATACTTAGATTGTTCAGAAGGAACTGCTATCAAATTGATGGTAGTTCAGTCACCTGAATACTTACTGCTCGCATCTGGTAAATAAAAATTACTCCACTTTCAATTTGAGTGTGCATAATTCTATGTGACAATATAGATACATCAAGAATTGAATTTTTTGATGGTTGAAACACTTAAAAGAACATAAAAATAAAAGAATAATTTAAAATATTTATCAAGAAAATATCTTAAACACATACGAAAAGTTTGCTATGTTAAGAATTCGGTATAATGTAAATGTACTAACTAAACCTTTACAAGTGCGCAGCATTACAATTGAGCCTTTTCACGTGACTTTGATATCTGATTTCGAATTCCAAGACAATAGTTTGTAAAAGAGATAATCCAACGTTGTGGGGCGAAAAAAGTTCCAATCACCGTTCACCTTCACAAACGTTTTTATGAGTTTACACTTATTTCCGTTATCTGTAATACTGTAAATATAAAATTTCTCGCAACTTCTGTGTGTTCACACTTTTCATCGAACCTTATCAAAGCCACGAATGTTTATAGAGGTATTTTCGAAAAATTTAGCCATCAAGAAACCTGCCGGAACAGTACAGCAATCGTGGAAGAGACGTCTGAAGGTATTTTTAAAGCCATAAAAAGGATATTATTTTTATTTTACGATGCTTTTGTTTGTTTAGTGATAATGCGGAAGTTCTTTTACCTTGCCTTGAAATGATGACTCTTTTTTTTATTACTTTAACTTTAAGGATTGACAGCAGAGTATTGAAATGCCTGGAATTTGATTAAATAAACACATTCGTCGCATTTTGAAGTTATCACCAGTGTAATTAATAACACTGGTGATAACTGGTGTATTTTGTGCAGAAATTCAAACACAAATAAACTTATTTAAATTTTCAGACACGTGAGGAATAAATACAGGTATATTCTGTCGTATTTTATGCAGTAATTTGAACAAATCTATTTTGAATTTTCAGACACAATTTAATAATAATTTGGTGAAATATGAAATGTATTGTGTTACCGTTCTTTGATAAATATAGAGGTGGAAATATTCTAACTTAAATACTTTATTCTAACTTTAATACTTTAACTTTAAGGATTGACAGTAGAGTTTTGAAATGGCTATAATTTGATTAAATAAACATATTCGTCGCATTTTGAATTTTCAGACAAAGTTAAGTAATAACACTGGTGATAACTGGTGTATTTTGTGCGGAAATTCAAACACAAATAAACATATTTAAATTTTCAGACACGTGAGGAATAAATACAGGTATATTCTGTCGTATTTTATGCAGTAATTTGAGCAAATCTATTTTGAATTTTCAGACACAATTTAATAATAATTTGGTGAAATATGAAATGTATTGTGTTACCGTTCTTTGATAAATATAGAGGTGGAAATATTCTAAGTCTATTTATTAATTTTAACTCATATTGTAATTTTTAAAAATTGGGGGAAGTGGCTGAAATAGTTTAAAGTTTTTTTTAAAAAAATGCTTGCACAAAGCATAAAATTTAAAGCAAAATTTTACTTTTTTTTTAAAAAAATTGAGATACATGTATAAAAATATAATTTTATTAATTCTTCTATTTGATCTTACAAATCTTTGATGATAAAAATTGTTATGAAACAGTATGAAAATTGTGAATTCATAAAATACAAACAGATAATAATTTATGGCTAATTATTCCAAACTTATTTACTACAATTTGATTAAATCTGCAGTCTGCTGCGTAAAATATTACAGCAAATTTAATTTTCAAATTTTGCAACAATTCATTCTTATAAACATTAAATATCATCAAAAATTTAAAGTAATTCATAGTTATATGGTTTTATAATAAATAAATATTATTACATATTAAGTCAATGGAATATGTTATGATCAAAAATATTTTTAATTCAGTTCAGTTTAATTTATGAATGTTAATTTTTATTTGTAATTTACAGTTGTTGTATTCCGATAGCCTTGCAACATAGAAGGTTTTTGTTTTTTGTAATTTCCAATTTATGTGCTTGTAAGTGCTGTTCCAATTAAGTTCCAATTTATCAGCTTATTAAGATTTATCACTGACTCTTCTCATTCATTAAAAAAAATACCAAAGAATAAATTTCCTTTCTTTCTTGAAATTTTATTTCTTTATTACTCAGAACATTAATATATGCAAAGCTTCGTATTTCCTTTCAGATACTAGATTTCTATATCGAATATAATATAAATTGTTCCTTGTTAAATTATTGAAGAAATTTGCATTTAATTGGAATAAATAACCTCTTAAACCCTAACATTGGATTTTTGTTTCGCTCAAAATTACAATATCTACAAAATATAATATTATTCTATATTTTAACGTGTTTCATTTCTTTCTAATCTATCTTATCAAACAAAAAATTTCTAATATTCAGATCTCGATTTTCTGATAAATGTTTCATGCTGTTGTTTAGACTTTTTAAATTTCTTTAAATAAAGGGACATTTACAGATATTTGTTTTCAAAATTCTTATAATGCGCAATACCCAACAGTACAATCACCTATTGTTTCTTAGTTATCTAATTTATAAAAATAGAGAAACAATCGTAAAAAGTAAATGTGATCTTATATTTTTTGCAATAATTTTCTTTACATCAACACAATTTATTAAGCAAATATGTCCTTTTATTCTGTGAATAATTTTTAATCATATGATAACTTGTCGCTATGCATCTTGGTTCTACGGTATTAGTGACCGTATAATCATTTAATTTTAAGCTTTTGTGAATTAACAAATAAAAGTTTCAAAACTCCCAATTTTGTGATGAATAATACTTGTAAATTTTATTATTTTTTAAATCTGTCAAACGTTGACAATTCTTATATAGATTATATAGAAGTTAGTTTTTCCTTTCATTTTTCGCAATATACCAGAACTGACTCTTCCGTCAATAAACTCCAATACAATCAACCAACTAAGCCTAATCTTTTATATTTAAGGCTTATATGTATGCTGTCTGTCCGTTAAGCGGGGAGTTCAATCATTTATGTACAAAAGTATATCATTAGGAAGTCCTCAAAATAAAGGTATATCATCATTATTCCAATAACTTTTTTTAGCTATTATCATGCACATAAAACAGCAAGGCATTTAAAAAAACAAATAATAATGAGTTTAAAATAAATTTGCTCCAGAAATTAAATGATAAAACAGTATAAATTATAAGTTTTTACAAAAAATTAATCAAACTCGGCACAAAAAGGTTGCGGAAGCCAAAGATCTCCATATCAAAAAAGATTTTTTGAAAGAGAAAGTTGTAAATTTGACGGGTGCACAAACAAATATTTCTTATCATGATCGAGCATTTCAAAACAATGAAGTTACTTATCTTTTTAGTTAATATTGATGTTCGGCAAGATTGATCTTTGTTTGGGGTGAAAAGCCTTTGATGAACAATGAAAATGTTTTCTCAAACAGATAATTCAGTCTCTATTATGACTCGTTAAGTTTGAATCTCATTGTTATGCAAAGCAACTCTATTACTTCTAGAGCAAAAAACACTATTCATTTTTATTAATTCTATTTATTATCTTGCAGTTGATATTTAAAAATACTAATATTATTATCGTCAAGATGCCAAATAAGGTCGCCTTTTTTTAATTCAATAAATTCCATTTTTTTTATATAAAGGAATGTTGTTGTTACTTATGGCACTTGCCAAGGACAATCCTGCTGTTCGAAGACAGCCGATTTAAGCCTAAGGGGGAGCGACTCTTTTTTTTATCGTAGAGCCAACTAGGGCCAAGAGTACGACTTGACTATTCACGGATCACTCAATCGCTTGCACAACCCATTTTAAAAGGGGGGCACATTCACACATCTCACAGATAGAACAGGAAGAACAACCATGCCCAAACCGGGACTCGAACCCGGAACGCCCAGATCACGGGAAAGACGTGCTACCCCTATGCCAGGACGCCGGCATATAAAGGAATGAAATAATTTATTGGTTAAAAAACATGAAAAGTTTTCTGGATATCTTTCAAAAATGAAAATTTTCTATATTTGAGTGACTGTTTATTAACAGAATGCCTATAGGATCTTTGGATCTTTATATTTTTATAAAATCTCTTTGTTATTTTCAATTATCGAACTTTGGGTCTTTTGCTAATAATAATGAAAAGTTTTTTGTTATCAAACTGAACAAGATCGAATGAGGTCAACAATATGTTCAACGACTTGATAGAAAGCAATTTTTCCCCCATCAAAAAAAATTTTAAGGAAAGATATCAGATAACATAACAGTATATTAAGTTTCTATGTAGGTGAAATCAAAATTAAAACTCGAATGTCTAAAGATTTGAGATGTGTATTAGAGAGAACTCGTACTGTATTAGACCTCGAAGATGTCGCATATATTGTTTTAATATCTTATATATAACTTGTATTTTGTTTTAAGGTAAATCGATTTATTGGCCACCGGAAATAATATTTAAAATGATGAAATCCTTAAATTATAAAATCATCTTAATTCTCTTTCATTTACTTTCGTTTTCTTAATGGTAAGACGAAATTCTTACTTGTTCAAATAAAGCTAAAAATGTCGATTATTTAAGCATTGTCAAAATATATCCTACCATTCTAAGGTCAAATTTATGAATTCGTCGCTTAAAAACGAATTATTTCACTTTTTGATGAATATCTTATTATTCATTCACTTGAAAATTATTTTCTATATTATATTTCAGTGGATTTGATTTTGTGTCGAAATTTCCAAATTCATAGGGCTAGCTTTAAGATAAACAGTTGTTTCTAATCTCGATTAGTTATTTCAATCAGGTGAGGCTTCAGAGCTATAGTACCATCTGGTGTTATTTTTAATTATATATTGTTTGTCATTGTTGTTTTTGTTTAATAATCGATGTTTTGCTTGAGTATAGATTATACATTTCTGTATTTACATATAGATCTTATTTGATTATTTTTTCACGTGAGACCTCGATGAACAAAGGCAACAGAAAAAAAATTATAAAAGCAAAGAAAAAAAACAGAAGGATCAATTAGTAAAAGCTTTGAATTGCCCTAACGTGTGAATACGAATCAATAACGCATGTGATCTAATAAACATTCGCTTTCTTTTACATTCTCGCACACGAAGTGTAGAGAAAATACTGTAATCATCAAAAACTTTGAATGTGAGGTTTTGACGAATCTTTACACATCAGATCTTTCTGAGTTCGAAAAACACATTTTTAGCATTATATCTGCCTGTAAACACGGCATCTCAAAAACACTTTGAAATAGACGGATGGCATTTGATACATTTAGACTTTAGATCAAATTAGTATTAGTTAACTACCTTCTTTGATTTTGATAGCAAACATGTCGTTGTGATCTATTATTTGGTAGAATGGTAACTGACATGCTTTTGGCATGCAAATTATCGCATATGAAAGCGAATGTCAGGGCCTAAGGCGATCGATTAGCCTAAAATGTGTTATCTCTATGCAGTAATTGGTGTGTTTCCCTCGAGGGTTGTAAGAGCTTGAGCCAGATAGATTAAAATAACTCTCGAAGATACAAAAGATAAGCACTAATGGTTGGCAAGCATAAATCCTCTAAGTAAAAATACAGAGTGAGTGTCAAGAAAATTAATTTTGCATATTTATAATCAAATTGCAGTAAACTAAATCGTTAGTTTTCTCCTGACATCATAGTTAAATTTCTCAATTATGTGATAATGAATGGTTTCCATATTTGATCTTGATTTAGTAAAATGGTATTATGTTAGTGTAAAATTAAAGTTTTACTAAAATTTTATTTCATAAGTTAACTATTACTGCTTTAAACTTTAAGCTATTTTTAAAATAAGAATAAAGGTTTGTGTTTTCCATTCTTAAAGTGCATTCTTATTTCTTTTCTTTGAGCAATTCTATAGTTTTTTTTTATTGTTATTCAGTCACATTCGATAAATAACGAATTGTAATATGTCAAATTCGCGAAATAGAGTTAAAACTAGAGTATTAAATTTTTGTAAAACAAGAACAGAATGTAGAATGATTTATTACTAAAATTCGTTTCATAGTCCAAAAATTTGACTTCCAAGGGGAAAAACATTAGAGAGTCATCAACTGATTTCTGTAAACGCATTATGTAAAAATATTTTTTTAAAGAGTCACAATTTTTCTTTCTCTGTCTAGAATCTATTTATCGCTACTCAGAACTACTTAATAAACTTAATGCAAAAATATTTCTTAGAAAATCCAATACGTTTCGAAGTATTCGTTATACCTCGAAAATGATGCAAGTCATTCTAAGAAGAAATTATTTGTAATTTACCTACTTAATATATGCATTACACAGATTACTTGTAACCGCAGTAAAAAAAATGCAAGTGTGAACCTAACAAAATGATATCCACAGATAATATCTATTTTCTGGGCACATACATTTGCAGCTTTATTTTAACATCTGCAAACACTTTTATAATTTAATAAGTATTCTATCATTTTTATGTTATTTTTTTATTGTCATTTGGTTGAAATAGTTCCATATTTTTAATCGTCATTTTAATTAAGTTATTGAAAGAAAAAGTGGAAATGCAGTTCAAAGGTCTCTCAATGTATTCTTTTCATATCAATTTAACAATAAAACTATAAAATCGTTTGAATTTGATATAAGATTTCAAACTATATCTCTGCCATTTGCAGATTAAACGTGTGTAATTAAAATAATCCATTGATAAAAGTTTAAAGTAATTGTAAAATTCACTATAATATTTTAGATATTTTATTATTATTTTTTTACTATTAAGTAAAAAAAAAATCCAAAAATGTTTTCGTATCAAGCTCTTTTGAACTATAGTTATGCAACATTGTTGAAGTTTTTATTGTCTATGTTTTATATTTATTTGACTTCTTTAAACTAAATAAGATCTACTTTGTTTTAAGTTCCTTATAAATATAATTCAATACAACTGCAAATCCCAACAACAAGAATCTTCATTGTTTTTTTTAAATTTTTATTGAAAATTCGTTTATTTTTTTTAATTACAAATTTCAAGTTTTTGTTCATTTTCAAATTTTGTAATCAGGCAAAAACTAACAAGATATGTATGAAGTGGAATTTCAACTTTCACTTCATGAATTTTACTGACAGGAAAAAAGTAAATATTAAGATTAGAAAAATGAAAAATATAGTGAATTTTAAGTTCGGATTCATTTACAAAAAGTCTAATTCGATTTTTGAATAGTTTTGCCCTTTTTTTAAACTCAGAGCATTTATTTTTTACAATCATTTTGATTAAATAATCAGTGAATATTTCTACAAAGTATAACCAAAAATATGTTGCAATACTTCTTTTAAAAAAGAAGTTTGCTATATTTAGAAAATACATAAAATAAGATTAAACGAAGTTCTCTCTAATACCTAAAAAGTCTATTAAATGAATTATCGCTAATGTTAGATCTCAGATGATTTCAAAAGGCGAAAATTCTTTAAATTGATATCAAATAATAAAATCTTTTTTATAGTGAATTTTTTTTCAGGTAATAAATGTATTGAGTGAACCTTTTTACGTATGACAAATAATATATAAGGTTTTGGAATAGCTCTTTGACAGACAGAATCGATTTTTCATGTCCGTGACTTGAAGGAGATTAAACGACTCACGTAGTTTTTTCCCCCCGAATCGATTGCCAGACACGGAAAGAAAAATCCATGAAAATTAACCACCTTTTTTTTAGCAGAATTGGGCTTTCTGTTTATGGCAACGTAAATCTGCATTCTATTTTCATGGATAGTTCAATCTTTTGTTGTTCTAATTGAATTTCCTAGAGTCTTCGCTGATGGAAATTGGATTAATCAATGAAACGGTGAGGTACTGCTCTAAGATATTATTGTTTGAAGCATTATTTACTCAAAATATTTTGCAATTTTATAATTAAGGCAAATATATGTTTACTTTGCTAACTTTAGCGGAATTGTTTTGATAGATTCAAAATCAATACATCTACTTAATTAGATTTTGAAATTCTGGCTGAAGTTTTATCATAATAATAAGAACAAAAGTAAATATGAAGTTTTATAAATTTAAAAAATTGTTTTTTTAACTCCGAAAAGAAACAAAAACTCTAAACATGAAAAAACAAAAATTCTTTAATAATTTTTTTTTTAATTTGGGAGAGAGTTTCTAAAGTGATTTAATTTTCTTTGTGGATTATTTCAACTCAAATCAATTAATTAATTGATAGCTAGATTCTGCAAATAATAAAATAATGGATTGTCAAGACAACACAATTGTACAAAATTTCAGTCCTCAGCACATTTAGAAAAAAAAAGCAGTTACAAAATCACATCTTTACAAACAAGAAGCAACCCAAAGTATACATGTTTGAGAACATGATGTGTTAGAAAGGATGTTTTGAAATGTCAAATGCAGAGAAATGAACCATGGTTGAATAATATTATGTATACTTGTAATATAAAAATTGTATTCGTTCGAGATAATGGAGAAATTTTGTACACCAATTTTTAGGAAATTTTTGAAATTTAATTGACAGCTTTGTAATAGTAAATTTAGTAATAGTTTTTCACTGACCCATTTTCAATATTCATTGAATGCAACTATTAAGCCTGGAATGAAAATAATTGTTTTTTGTACAACTATTTTACTTTTTAAAATAATCACTTTTCTAAAAAAATTCATTTGTACATGTTAACCTCTTTGGAGGATAATTCCGCGCACAGAATAAGGGGAATACCACGTATGAAGTTTAGAGCTAAACTTTTGTGAATAAAATTTAAATGCACAGTTTATTATGAATTCTATAAAAATAAATATAAAGAATAATTTAATTTGATTTAAAATTCGCATATTTTACTAAAATAAAGAACATTTTTTAAAATAACGGGCATTATTAAATGAATTTAAAAATAACGATGTTACAGTAAACACCCATAACAATTTTTATGAATTACGCCAGAGCGAATTGATTAATAAAACTCATTATCCTCTTTTTAAATTTCAAAGTTTAGCTCTTGGGGCTTTAAAAACAAAATCCTCTGTGGCCCTATTGACACTTTCTTAGACTATTAGATGCCAAATAGTTTCTTCCCTTTTTGCCCCAATACTTTGATAGATTTTTGCATCGCTGTAATTCGGTTTCTTCAACATTGTAGATTTTTTTTCACTTAATTTTTACATTTCAAAAAGTGCTTGCTAATTTATAGATTAATTTAGTTACAAACGTCAATGCAATTCACGTGCGCCGTTTTTTTAAAAAAATAATATGAGCAGAATGCGTTTAAGAAATAACTTGTTACTTACTACAAGTGGATTACTTTAGTAGATTTACTGAAATCATTTTGAATTGGTTGATTTCTGCAAAATAGTAATCTACTTTCGAATGCCCACAAAGTTTCAAACCACAAAGTTGGCCCTAAAACCTGGAAAGTTTCAAAGTATGTTCAGCAAGTTCTTACTCTTGAGAAATAGAAGTTTCTTTCTAAAGGATTTTTCCAAAAGATTAAATTACAAAAATTCGAATCGTAGTTTGAGGATCCTGATTTTTTTCTTTCTGATTTTTTTCGGCATTCCTGTAAAATATCTTAAACAGCTGTTTTAAGATGAGTTTGACTCTAAGATCCCTTATTAGTATTTCTTGAATAATTCAAGGCATAAAATAAAATACCCATTAGGTAAATGAGTTTTGATAAGGAATAATACCTTGCACCAATCGTCGTATTTCGCGTAATTATCCCACCCAGAGTATTCTTTCAATTAAAATTCGCTTAAATGATTCAAAAAATGTTTTATTATATTTAAAAACGCTGGATCTCACTTTATTTACAGATAGAAGTTGTTTTGATTGCTTAAAAAAAAGAATCCTACCTTAAAAACTGGGGGAGCAAAATTATTTTCAAATAGTGACAAATCCTTTCAATATACTTATTAGAATGTTCTAATGAAAACGAGAAATTAGAAAGTGAGACAGTTTATCCTAACACATATGTCATCCACCATGTAGGCAGATGGTCCAAATCTGTTTCCCGCATTCTTTTATGCAGCTGGAAATACCCACTCTGCGGTTTTAAAATACTCTTCCCTACGGCTTCTGGCTAATAATCTACTAATAAAATTATCCAAATTTTTAAGCCTTACATTTAAAATGCAGCTACTCGGGTATTTTAAGAAATTAAGCGCTGATTATATCAAAAATATATTATGATTTTAGCCAACAGAATGTTTCCTTCTTCAAAATTACATGGCAAAAATTAAATAATTTGCTTGACCAAAAGTTGTTTTTGCAATAAATATAAGTGATTGTTAACTAAAATGAATTGTTTTCAAACTTTTAGCATATCATAATTCATTATCTCTTTCTCTATCTCATCTAATTTAAGGTATATAAACAATTTCGAGAAGATAAAAAAAAGCACTGTAAAATTGTAATATTTTTGAGTAAAATAGATTTAAAAAATATCCATAAAGCCAAAATCTACCAGTTTAAAGTCAAAGATTTCTAAAAATTGAAAAAATATCTTATTTTCGGCTAACAAAAAGGCTAAACCAAAAATCTTCTACTTTAAAAGTTTATCAAATGATTGGTGCAGTATCTTGTAGATAGCTCAAAATATATATTTCCTAGTTCCCGATCTAATAAAGAAGCCTTTTTTTCTATCCAGTCTTTAAATATTAAGTTTCGACTTTTAAAAAGTCACTCAATGAGCATTAAAACAACTATTTAATATTTTTAAATGAACAGATAGCTTATTCTTTAGTTCAGGAACTGCAGTACATATTGAGAAATTACTATATTAAATTTGAACACAGAGTATACATTAGATTTTTATTTACTATGTTTTTCATAAGAAAATTTTACCAAAATTTAGAATTTGAGAAAATAGAATTTAGAGATGTATACATGCATTATGTTCATATAAAAATATATACTCATATAAAATGAATCTAACTTCCCAAAGAATAAGCTTAGAAACAAAATTCAGTTTTATGAAGAAGACTGTTCATGTATTAAGAAAGTTGAATAAACAAAATAATTGGTAGTTCTGCAAAACATCGACTTTTCAACATAGTTCTGAAAACATACATAGAAATAAAGTAGTATTCCAGTTTAGACACAATTTAAATAACCAGATGCTTATTGTTTTTAAATAGTACAAAATGTAAAATAAGTTAATATAAGAATTGAAGTCGGAGCCTAATAAATTATATTTAATAAAAAGTTAATAATATCCTAATATTTTATAATTTGTATATTTTTTTTCAAATATATTTATTTAGCAAGCAATAAAATTATTATATCACCCTGCCCGTGACTCCTATTCAATTCAACTGCCTATTCGGGAGTCCTTTTTCCTGCCTTTGATGTTGTGCAATTCGTGAAAAAAAACCACTTAACTATAAAATCCGAACTTTAAAAAGTAATCCTTTTATCTTTTTCGCTTATTTTGAAAATAGCAATTAAACTTTTAATAAGCATTAAATATTTTGATTTCGTCATAAATCAGGATTTAAATAAAAATTTTGATTTTCAAATGATGCTATTTTCTCAAAAGGCGATTCTTAAATATTGAATCTATATAGCTAAGAATATCACTAATCGGGATCAATCAAATCTCAATGACATCTGAATGTCATTTGTCCAAGACCAATAAAACAAATACAAACATTGTAATTGCAGCATTGCATGTGCTGGGCAATGAGCAAATATTATGATGTAATAAGAAAAAAACAAAGAAGAAAAAACAATGTGGAATCGAGGGCAGAAGATAGGTATTGTCATGTGACAAATGTATTAAAATGTCCGAATTACGAAATGTAAGAAAAGGGAGGCCTTTTATTGCATCACGTGATGAGAAACTATTAGAAGACACCTGTTTAAAATTAATCTTGCAACAAGAGAGGTATTATAGTTGGAAATAAAAATGCGATTGTGTTCAGAGGTCTTTTTTTTCCTTCTTCCTATGTATGTATCTTTAGAGAAAAGAATATGTTATTGGCAATAATTGTGAATTCGCGGTCTATCATGAAAATAGCAAATTTACCAGTAATATCAAATGGATAGGACACTATTAAAAGAGTATTTGATCCATTTTTATCCCCTCTATAAGTAAGTGTTTAATAAATAAGAGACATTTTTGGGTTATATATATCTTCCGAGAAAACTGTTTACTTTATTGCTTCATTATCCATTATCCATTTCTATCCCTTCATTTAAAGTAGATTAGTTACCCAAAAATACTAACTGCGTAATATACCCGTGTAAAAGGAAATAATGCTATTTGTATTTATATTCTCTGTAAAAAGAAATATGTTGCAAAATTAACAACTTCTTTGAAACATTTTATACATATTATTTAAAGTAAAACTGCATTCAAAAGCAGATATTGGTTAATTTGAGGCAGTTTGGGCATACGGTAAATTGTTTTCATTCTTTTGATCGTGTTTAACTAAAATTCAAGTTCCATTTCAAATAAATAAATGTACTTATACATTTGTTCAACCGAATTGCATAATTACAAAACTATGTCAATTGAACACAAAACCTTCATAGAATATTGAGTAATCTTCTGTTTTATAGATAATTCCAAAGGAAAGAACCAGATGTAAGGGGCAATAGAAAAAGTGCCTTTTGCAAAATTGTTTAATATGTCAGTACAAAATGATATTTTAACCTAAATTTAATCTAAGCAGAACAATTTGTGTTTCAGAATGTTTAAATGATGCCTCCGACACTCATTTAATATCGTTAAACGTTAACCCTTTCTAGGGCCGTGAGAATTATGCTTCCCACCAAATTTATCAATCTTTGTATGAATTTATGTAGGTTGGCATAAGTTCTGACAATTTTTTTTTTAGAAAGACAGAAGCTTAGATGCTTTAGTTCTTTATTTTACACAAAATGATGTGTCTTGATTTGATACTTAATTATTAATTAACCAAATTAATTAATTAAATTTATCTAATAAGCTAAATAAATCCCTTTTCTTATTCTAATTTCAAGCCTAAAAATATTTTAACATAATATGGCCAGAAAAAAATGGCCCTTTAAAGGGTAAAACGGAAATTAAATTACGTGTCCGTACATATTCATTAATCTTTTTATCAAATTATCATATTTTCTAACTATAGTAATTGTTAAATAAGACACTAATCATGTTAAAAGAAATTGTATTTCTGCACTAATAAGCTTAGCGTAAAAATACAGTGGCAAATTTTTAACAATAACACAAAAATTTAAAAGTCCCGAGTAAGTAAATTTAGTTTTTTGATACCAAATGTCAAAGCAAAGCATTTTCTAATCTATTCAATGAATAATTATGCTGAAAGTAAAAAAAAAATGTCACATGCTAATACAAAAGTGATGACCTTATTCCTGTTATCCTAAGAAGCTATCGAATAGTTAAAAAGAGATTGATAAAACATAAATACTGATGCTCACCTCATTTCCAAACTTTTTATTTTGTTTTCGTTAAGAAATAGTTTAGTTCTTATCGACAAAAAATGCTACCTTGTGACTAAAGAAAATGAAAGTTTTACCTAAGCACGCCGATATAATTCTTTTCGCTTACGGAAACGTTTTTCTATAATTTTTTCCATGATATGATTGTTGGAATTAGAAGTGAGTACTTTAAAAATGTTTTCTTTCATTTCTTTCATTCAAGATTTCATCTTCTATAAATTTTCTCTTTAAATTTCTAGTATATATTTATATGTGTATCACTTCTGAAGTGGAGAATCTTTATATGTGTATCACTTTTTTATTTCTTTTGTGAGAACAATAGAATTATCAAAATATATTCGTCGAAACCCATCGCTCCAGATATTAACTTTTCTATAATATTACCTTTCTGCTTCTACATATGGATGACAAGGATGTTATACCTCTATGTCATTAGAATTTCAGTATATTATCTCTTTGCGAGATTGTCTGAATGTTACCTGGAAAACTTGTTAATCCTAACCACTCTTTTGCAATGTAGTTGCATTGTGAAGTCACTTTTTTCTAAAACTTTGCAATGCCCGGAAGTAAGAAAATTCAAACTCCTTGGATATTCCAGGACATCGCTATTTTATTATTCTCGTTGTATCTATCATCTTAAGTGTGTGACACTTAAGTCATCAGCTTCGAATGACTTGAAAAAGAGAACATCTTTACTCAGTTTGTCCTGCAGGAATATCAAGAATATACCAGTAGATAATCTATGCAGACAAAATAAGTTTTATTTTATCTTTTGCGTTATAAAAATTCTAAAATAGAAGGTTTATCCATAGGTATTTTTTTGCTAAGAAGTCGCGATAAAGGGATTTATATTTTTTGGAAATATTTATGACTTTCATTCAGATGTTATTCTGATTTTTGTCATCTTAAACAAGTTTAACTTAAACATCTTAAAAAAAAATTTATTTCAAATCTGAATTTACTAGTTCTCCACTTTAACTGGTCCTCAATGGCTAATTTACAGGCAATGGAGATAGGAATATACTTCCTATTGAAGAAAGGTTTAAATTATGTAGGAATTATATATTTTATATCTGGTGCAATGAATGCATTTCTGAAAAAAATCACAAAAATCACTAGATTGCAATTCATTTCCCGGTTCTTTTAGTTATTGTAGGTAAAATAATATTGACCCACCAGCATTCTGAACAAAAGAAAATCATTCAAAATTGATCAAATTATGAATGTTTGAATATCATTATTTTAGGTTGGCCATCATTATCGAGTGATCCTTCTTGATCTAAAAGCACTTCTTGATCTTCCATATAAAAAGGAATGAAATGAAAATAAAATTATCTCAAACAGTGATATTCAAAGCTTCATAAGTCGGTTAGTTTAAGTTGCAGAAAGGGGAACTTTTTTAATGCTAATATATCAAGAATAATTTACTAAATATTTCTAGTAAGACTAGAGAATTTACTAATTTTTACTAATTTTTAAATTTTTTTTGCGGTACATTCATTAACCTAAATAAAATATAAATAATATTTAAGTCTTTTAGAACCTTTTTACAACTGGTAGTATATGATTATATCTAATGATTTAAAATTTTTCTTTGGGTTTATACCAGAGATATCTTTAGACAGGATATTTTGCATAACAAAATTCCTACTTAACGAGTTTTAAAAAATGGTACTGATGGTGCTCTATTAGTTTAGCTTTCTGCCATATAATAACGTTTTATTTATTATTTAATACTAAGTTTTAGTCTCAGCCTTATTCAATAGTTTACATTTGATGCTGTTTTACAAGAATTGTACTTCCTCTCTTTTTACCTAACATAAAAGTTACTGCAGCCTCAATTTTGTAAGATATTGAGACGCTTTAAATTTTTTACAACTTCTTAGCATTTTTAACTCTAAAACTACGTGATTGCATGTCTCTTCAGAGTTCTTTCCCTAGATAAAAATACTATATTTGTTCCGCTTCAATAGTTAACTTTTCTTTATAACAGATTCCAAATAGGTTGTAAGCAAACATATGCGAAATTTATAGCTTGTTGTAAACCCTTGCAGTGTCTGACAGAAGTTTACTAGCCCCAGTGGCTTTGAACTTGGAAGCCGCGTGTCGTCCTAACGTACATCCTGTCACTGTCATGAGATAATTTATCACAAACCAATATATGCATTATCTTATCTGTTTCGCTCTCGTCTCTACGAAAACAAGCATTCTGAAAATAAGAGATTTTTTTTTCCGAAAAGGAATTTTAGCTATCTTATGAATTTGGAAATAAATGAGATTAATAAATTTCCCAATAAGTAAAAAAAACAAGAAAAAAATATGGTACTATTTTTTTAAATTTTTATTTCGCTTCTTCATAAGAATATCCCTTCAATCGGTGGTCAAAAATTATTGCGTCTATACGTTATTCGAGCAAGCATTCTCTATTGACAGTAATCAGTGCCTTATAGAACTATATATAAAATTATCTTTTTAATTTTTTTTTATTTCGGCAATGTGTTTTTATCTGCTGACTAAATTTGGAAACTATTGTCTAGAAATAAATTTTATTCGTGTGCGTGCGTGCGTGAAAAGATGGTAATATGTTTGCTGTTTTTACTGGCCGGAGGAGCAATGCACATGAAAATGAAAATGCAACTAAAGCTATTAATACATAATATTTTCTTAGAAAATAAGGACCAGTGCGCATGGAAATAAATGAATTAATTGAAAATGTTTATCATATTTCCATATAGCTTAAGTGGTGAAAAAACGTATTGGAAACATCATTACAAATATAGCACCATTTCATTTGTTTTCATGATTTAATGAAAACATTAAAGTGTACGTTTTGGAAGGTACATTTTTTCTTAGAGAATTTGTTTGAAATTTAAGAGAAATTTGCAACTTTCATTTAAAGATCGCATTTTATTATTCTGGCCTGCTTCAGCTCTAAAAAATTTTTAAAAAATTTAAAAATTAAGATTTTTGAAACACTTTACACACTCTTTACCATTTTACCTTTACATTCTTTTTTACACGCTTTAAAACCCAAAAAATAATATTTTCATCGATACAAATTTTATTCTATACAATTTTTTTCCTCTAATTTTAATAATTTTAAATAAAATTTTCATGTTTTCTATCAGTGTCTTTCGTTATTTTATTTATTGTATTTACACACTTTTTTTTACAATATTGTGTGTTTTATTAATTTTTTTGTGTGGATGCTTGTGTATTATCACTGCTATATATATATATATATATATAAGAGTTATAAAATCAGAGTAAATTTAAAATGAACTATATTTATAAGAGTAAATTGGAATAAAATAAAATCGTATGAATCAAGACTGAAATATTATCAAGTTAATATGTTTTAGTTTGAAATTTTTAACCTCTTTTTAACTTTTAAGAGACTTCTTTTCATTTCATAATCTCTTATGTTCAAAAGAATCAATTAAATAATAATGAAATTAAGGAGTAATTAAAATCTATCCGAAGCTTCATAATAACTACTTTTAAGAGCCTAACACTTAGAACATTCCGTCTGCAATCCATACCAACAAAAGTTCTGCCTTTATTCATCAAGTGTTTGTTCCTATTTTCAACTGGCTCGCCTTTTTACATCTGCAAATGTTTCTGAAGAAAAAAAGTATTGTCCCAAATGCATAGTTTCATCGTATGAATGAGTAAGTGGGTATAAGAGCTATCAAGTGATTACTCATAAGCATGCTTTTGTGACAATGTAATCTTAAGTAAAGTACCGAAGAAAAGGTAAACTAAGATTTCTTTTCGTATCTGGATCAAGGTTTCTTTTGTTATGTTTCTTGAGTCTAGAAATGGTTTTCCTAATTTTTTCTTGAGTATTATCTGGAAACTGTACTTGATACTCAGAATAAATTTATTGAATCATCAAATTAGAACGGTAAAATAATATGGAATATTTTTAGAAATAAGCCGAATTGTGATTGCTTAAGTGGAAAAGCAGACTTTTCACTAATTTTCAAGTAGTATTTATTTTTAGTGTCCCAATAAATTAGTTAATTAAAAAAAATAATTTTTGAACCTGTTGATTTTATACAGGCAAGAAACTGCATTGTGTGTGTAGAATTTTATAAGCATAAATATCTGCAAATATGTCCCAAGTTTGAAAAGATTGAAATACAAACTGGAAAAATATTGGAATCATCATTATTTTAATAAAAAGTATTTTCTTATTAGTTGCATAGGAAAAAAATTATTTTTTCTTAAACTTATTCAATTATTACAATAAAAATTGGAAAAGTTCTTCATTCGATGAGTCAGTAAACTACCGCATAGGAATGTCACTTAAAATAAAATGCTCTCAAATGATTGTGCCTTTGTGTTATGCAATAAACAGTTATCGATTGGCATCAATAAGTGCTCTTTAAAGTTTCCGAAGTTTCCATCGACTATTTGCAGTTGTTGTCATTTCCTTTGGTATTTTTGGTGTTTTCTGAAGATAACTTTGTAAACTATTATCCGAAACTATTTTTAAGCCTTCGTAAAAAATAAGAAACGATTTGTGACAATAAATTCAATTTAGTTGCAGTACTTCCTCCGATTGCTATACTAATTTTAAAAATGCATTTTTAACTGTAAACACAATAACTGAAATAAGTGTATTTAATAATTTTAATGGGTGATGTGGCATAGCAAAATAAATTAAAACAGTTACTATATGATAAAGAAGTTAAAACACGCTTTCATGAGTGCACTAAATTTTATAGAGAATCATTTTTCTAAGCTAAAGGCAATGCAAAAATCCTTAAGAGTGAAGAAATTAATAAAAATACTAAGACTAAATTGGAATTTTATTCATAAGCATTATATGTTTTCATGTTTAAAAATATTTCTTTTTTTATATGCATTGTATATTAATTTCAATATCATATGGCTTTTAGCACCTTATACTTTTATAATTTTTGCTCCGACCTCTATTTTTTGTTAAAAATTTATTTTCTGTAAATTAATATACGTTAATAAAAGTCTGATTTTAATAAGTATATATGTAATGATATTTTTAACTCTAATTTAAATATTAATTCATTTCCAAATTTTTATCTTAATTAAGCCCATATTAACTTTATTCTACAATGTTCTCATATTTCCTCATCCAATTCCGCTTTTTTTATTTAATTAAGGCTACACACTCTCTATAAAATTGCTATCTCAGCATTTTCTCACTCTCCGACTGAAGGGATAAAAATCTCTTACATTCTTTTAAAATTAGCTAATTAGCTTAGACTCTAAATCTACGTGCGTCAAAGAAATCCCTATAAAAACCTCATTATAAAATAATCGAGGGAAAAATTGTGTCTTTTTCACTCTATTCTGTTCTTGTGCCGCGATGTAGACTGACGTATTTCTTACCACTTTTTCTTGTACATATATATTTCTTGTACATATCTTGTGCATATATATATATATATATATATATATATATATATATATATATATACCTCTGATGTAAACAATTCAATGTGGGTGTTGCTACCAAATAAAGATAAATTAATTCGGTGTAAATGGGCATCCATATAAGCTTTTTATACATGTCAATGAGCTACTTTCTTATTCTTGGCTCGACATTTGAAGCGGTTGTTTTTTCTTTTCTTTCTAAGACAGATCAAACGAATTACGTGAATGTCGAATACGTAATATATTTAAAAATAGCTGCTTTAATGAATTATTGTATGGTGAGGATCTGGAATCTGAGAATTTTACTTCAAAAGTTTAACTTATGAGGTTGTGCCTTTTATTGTTTATACTTAATTATTGTTAAATAATTTATTGATATATGATTTTTTTAACCGTCTAAAATACGTTTTTTTTTTATTATGAGTATTTTGAATCATTATCCTAATTCTGCTGTCAGGAAGGGCCGCGGTGGCCTGGGGGTAAGGTCTCGGCTTCGGAACCGGAGGGTCGCAGGTTTGAGACCCGATTCCACCGAAGAGCCGTCGTGTAAGGGGGTCTGTTGCACATTAAATCCGTCCTGACCAAACGTCCTCCCGCTGGTGTGGTGTGGAGTGGAGAGGGGGGTGCCAGCTCAGGTGTCGTCCTCGTCATCTGACCGCGGTTCAAAATTACGAGGTCCGTCCCAAAATAGCCCTAGTGTTGCTTCAAACGGGACGTTAATATAACTAAACTAAAAACTAACATATATATATATAACACTCTGCCATTTAGTCTTTAATATATTTCATTATTCATAATTGATATGATCTTGTTATTAATTGTCTTCCAAATCGACGACCAGAGAGTGACTCTTTATTGAATTAAAAGTTAATAACCCTAAACAACAAACAGTAATAACTGACATCTGTAATTATTACAATATTATATTCTTAACGGAAAGCAGAATTTCAAAAATTTACAATACTCTTTGTACAAAGCATCTATTTTTATTTAATTCAAAACTATTAAAACTAATATTTCTCATCAAAATAAATTTTGTTTAAAATAGTGTGTCTGTCAACATAGATTTGCATTCCAAAGAACTATTATATTTGATCAATTATGAAATAAATTATTTCACTTAAACTGAATTCCGACCTTTTCTCGTTTTTCTAAGAGACTGAAGACTGCCGTGATGTGTTTGAAAGAAAATACTTCTGGAGAATTATTTACTTTTTCGTAATCTTGAGTGCTGTGATTCTTTGTTATCTGTGTGGAGGCTTCTGCGTCTTAAGACGTTGTTCTTATCTGAAGAAGTGCTTCTTTTCTCTGGGAAAAAGTGATAACCATTTATTTTTACTTCAAGTTCAGAAGGAAGGGGAGAATCGGGAGCACTTCAATCTAAACACTCCAGAACATAACCGTTAGCAAAAAGATTACTTTTTGGAACGAAGTAATGATATTTTTAAAAAAAAATGCTCTTTTCAAACATGTGTATGAATATTATATTACTTTGATTTTGTTTAATTAGATGAAATATTAAAACCTAAATTAATTAATTTTCTAATTACTTTATTCATTCCTTTTGGAGCATCTCTATCTCTACTAATAATAAAGATGTGTGTGTGCGCGCGTGTGTGTGTGTGTGTCTGTATGTGTGTGTTGAATCTTCAATATTTGGCACTGTGCATTTTGAAAAGTGAGTTTGAGTTTTTTTTTTTTTTTTTTAATTTTCATTGATTAAAATTAAGGGAAAATATTGACACGTTTTTACGCAATTATATATTATCTCACACGAAGAATTTTACACTGTCTCAATTTTTTTAAATTGTCTTTTTGATTATACCAGTTTTATTGTTGTGAGAATTTTGGCGTTGTATTTTTTTTAAATAATATTTTTACTAATTCCCAAATTTCCTAATTTACGACCCTAAAATTTAAACCGTTTTTATGAAATATTTATTTGATAGATTTTCTTACATTGTTGAAAACTAAAGATTCAGTTTAATATTTGCGTAGTTGACTGTATTGCGAAATTCTAAAAATGGATGAACCACACATTTATATTTTTAATAGTGCTATGGTATTAAATGGTGTCGTAGGAATGGTCTCCATAATTACATACCATCATGAAAGGTTCATTTACTGTGTGAGGAGGAACTCACATCTGGAGAACACTTCCTGAGAAGTAACTATGTTTATGGCAGTCTCTAAGAAACAGGATACTGTAGGAAGAGTTCATTTCGTGTGGGTATAGGTTCATACAATTTCTTACAGTGGCACGTTCAGCTCCAGATCGGCATTATTGCATTTAATTTTTGAAAATAAAGTCAAAAAATAACTCACGAAGCTCAATATTATTTGAATATTCGGAATCTTTAAATTATGTGATATTCCTGTCATATGTATACAAAGAATGACACAAATCAAATGAAGAAACTGAATAATTATGGCAAACGACTGCACAAAAAGAAAAAAATTAAGAAATCTAAAGGAGAATCATACATGGCAAAAAATTAATCGTCTTCATTTCATTTGTTTTAAATTTATGTAAGTTATTAATATCAAATTCTACAAAACAAACGCGAGGTAATCTCTTTGATTTAACATAAAAGCAATAGTATAATTAAGCGTAATTATTTCATAATTATTATAAAATGTTGTTTATATTCTAATATAAAGTAAAATGATCATTTATAATTATGCTTCAGACATTTTCGAAATTTATTATCATGTGAGACCATGATGTTGTTTTGGTTAGGGGGTTTTGAAGTTCGACATCACGTAGGCAATAAATAAAGCATAAATGGCAATTTTCATCATTATCTTTTAATCGCATATATCTTTTTTATTTGCTTTTACCAGTATTGCATTACTATTATGCATGCTTCTTTGAAAGCAGATGCATTTTTAAAAGATTGATCTGCTTTTACCAATATTGCTTTGTTATTACGCATGCTTCTTTGGCAGCAAATGCATTTTTAAAACGTTGACGTAGAACTAAGACATCATAGTTGTTATTTCATCTCAAAATCGGTCGAGCTCCAAAACTTTGTTTTCCAGCTTGAAAAATTGAAAATGAAAGTTTTAAAAAATTATATATATATATATATATATATATATATATATATATATATATATATATATATATATATATATATATATATATATATATATATAGACCTGTAGAGAAGTCTCTGATTGTTTCAAACCGGTTTAAACTGCTTAATGACTTAAAAAATAATAATGTTCTCACATGATAGCTTGAAATTTCTGATCGTAGATTTAATTTTAATTTTTCTCCAATTTTGTATATTTGTTAAATTTTATTTTACTTTTACAGATAGTTTTGTTAAAACATAGAATATTTTTAATCGAACAATTTAAATAATTTCTTATTTGCTAATTTTATTTATTTATTTTCTCTGAAGTTATACAATTTTCCGAAACACAAAATTAAGTACTAACATACTATCAATTTTTAGATTTTTTTTTAAATCTAAAGTTGATTTGTAACTTATTTTCAATATGTACAAGATTTTTGAAAAACAGTTAATTTCGCAGTTTATATGTAAAAAGACTCTGAATTTTTAAATAATTAAAGTGTTCATTCAAGCGCGTGGGAGAGATCCCGGATTTAAAGGAAACCCCAAATAAAGTCTTCAAAAAATTACATCTGAACATCGCTTTATATTATTTCTACGAAAAAAAGATGCAAAAATTTGTTTTAAAGTAGTATTCCAGATGACCATTTATTTATTTGCTCCGGCTTGAAAAAGAAATTTAATAATTTCAAAGAAAATAGTTTCTCACGAACTGTCATATCAAACAAAAGGGTGAAAATTTAGCTTTTCTTTTCTATGTATATCACTATTCGTGAGTAGTGTCGCAATAAAGAATTCATATATTCCTACATTCATTTTTATCATTTCGGGATTGAAAATTCTTCATTTCCAATGTCCTTCAGTTTCTCCTTCACATTTTCGTTTAAAACCCATCAATGTAGTTTGTCAATGCTCATCAATCACCGTTTTATTATCACAATCAGAGCACATGAATAGAAGAATTCTTCTACCTTACATGAACGTGGGTAAATTTTAGATTCTAGAAATCATATCTGAGAAGTAAAGCTATTAAAACAACAGGAAGACAAGAAAATAAGCCTGAACAGATTTCTTTTTTTTTAATCCTTTATTTCATAAAAAAATATATAATGCGTCACATCCTCACACAAGCCTATTTTAGAGCGGACATGTAATTTTAAATCTTCATCAAATTAGAGATTGGCATCTGAATCAGAATTCTCGTCTCAAACTGCCTTGCCACATCAACAAAAAGACATTTAATTCGTCAAAGTTAATGTGCCTCAGATCTGTTCTTTGATGAAATCAAGTTTTCGAAACTGAAATCCTCCGATCGGCATCCAAGAATTTACATAAGGCCTCAATGGTGCAGCCGAAACCATACTTGCTTATGGTCGATCAATTGAGACTTCAAAAACTAGTGCTGTTCCGAACATATTTGTTTTTTATATTAATATTAACGACTTATAAGTTATGTATTACTAAACAACAAATGCCTAGGAAAGGAGATAAATGTGATATAATCTCTCTTGAATAACAAATCGTGGAAAACAGAAATCAAGCATTTATTTACCGGAGGGAAGACTACTCATGTCTGGTTCTCATAATTTAAAGGGTGAAAGTTCCCAAACGCATTAATCGCTACATGCTAAAAAGATTTTTAAAAAAAACTTTCCATTAGCAGAAAATGCTCAAGAGTATTTTTGATATCTTTCCGATATTGGTCAGCTTTCGGAATATCGAAAAATATCGTGGAGATTTCATACAATATCTTATGCTAATAGGGTTATCTTGAAACAAACATGATATGTTTTCATATAGACTTTCAAAGACAACGAGATCGCAATTTTCAATTTTAATTTATTAATTACATTTAAAGCATTGTAAACCACATCTACAAAATTCTTTTGATATCTTCAATCTATTTCTCACTATATATATGTATATATATTTATTTTTATAGCACAGCCGCACTCACTTGTTTGTATTTGAACAGCTGGAGAAAACGATTCTACTCATTCATATTTTGAACGCGCCTCAAATATGACATTTGCAATGTTTTTTTCACATGTAGAGCTGACAAAATACACTGCAGATTTATTCAAAAAACTTTTATACAGATTGTATACAACATCTTTTTCTATATTATTATTTTAATTCTGCCCTCATATTTGCTGCCCTCTCACACTTCTATTAAACAGTTACAACAACATTCTAATAATTTTTATGTTTGAAACCAGTATTGTAATATGCCTCAAATACGTTATAAAATTCTTCTATACAGACTACATAAAATTTTATTTTTCTATATTATTGATTTGTATGGAACACTCAAACTTTTTTCTTGCATAAATTTATATCAAACAGTTTAGACGACTTTCTAATAATTTTATGTTTGAAGTCTTTTAGTAAATCTAACTATAGTGCAAATGACCTAGAAATGAGCAACGAAATGACACATGCAAATTTCATTTCTCTATTGTCCACTATCTCGGAGGAGTTCTTATAGTAAAATATACACAAATATTTATTCTTTATATAAATAAAAGGAGGACATTCCACTTTTGGAACGAGCAGGGCTTCTGCTTGACTCTACCAGCATTCTCCTATCCCTTTTGTAAATAAGCGAATATCTTACATGGCATTGGCGAACAATAATCACGAAATATATATTTTTGGTGTAAATCTAGGCGTAATCTTTTGGCGTAAATCTAGGCGTAAATATGTGTACTAAGTTTATCGGGCGGATATGTATTTTGAATGGCTTTTATCTGACTGACTGAAATCAAAATTTGTCACAGAACCACAGTTGTACTCACAAAATGATATATAAAATTTCGCTAATTTAAATCATTGCGTTTATGAATTACATGCCCTCACCAAATTAGGTTCAAAATTTGATAAAAATCTACATTTTAGATGTTAAACACATATACCAAATTTTATGTATCTAGCTTTTTACATTTTGTACATAGTTATCGAACTATCTAGTATTTGAACAATCAGATAAGCACGCTCTCTATCATTGGATTTCGTTCAAAATTTTATGGAAATGACAAATTTGAAATAAAGTCCATATACTAAATTCCATTCGTCTAGCTCAAAGCTTTTTGATTTACCATGCTCAAACATAGATAAGCATAGTATTAAAAATATTTTTTTTCAAACTAAAGGAGATGGAAAGTTGTGAAACATAAAAATTAGTCAAAATCTCAAGACCGAATTTTCGACACAATATTTTCTTCACACCTTCTTCACGAGTAAGTAAAAAATAGTCATGATACGATCCTTTTATTCAATCGTTGCTTAAAACTTGATTGAATACCTATTGAGCAATGTATATTTTCAAGTTTATTTTTTTTTTATTTGGATTTAATATTATGTTCAAAATTACTATTAATTACAACAACGATAGCACGTGCTGTAAAAAAAGTATTTAATATTTTTGAACTCTCATTTGTATAAACATAATATAGAAAACGATGAATAATAATGCAACATATGCTTGAGAATATTTTTTTAATTAATTGAAAAAAATTTAATGAATAAAATTAATATCTCTGAATAGGTGCTTTCAAATCTTTAAGCTATTGTAAAAAGGGATTTTGTGCAATAATATACTCCAAAATTATAGAGAATAAACTTTAACATGTCGAACAATCTTTAATTATTAATCTAATAAAAAGTTTTAAAAGCTCTTTCTAAGCAAGCATCTACTACCTAATAATATGCAACTTTGGTCCACCAATGTATTCTGCAAAGCATTATAATATATTTACATGATACATTACATAATTTTTAGACAATATGCCAGCTTATAAACATAAATATTATTTCATTTTGCAGACTTTTCTTCTTTTTGCAATCCTGACTAGGATATAACTTCAGCGCTTGAGTGGCCTTCATAAAAGTACCTATTATACATCTAGCTTTAATAACATTTTCGTATTTGCACTAACCTATCCCACTGTTTCTCCCACGCAGAAACGATTGTAATACTTCGAAGGATTAAATAAAAGAACAAACAAAAAATTGTCTTTATCTAATAAAATATGTGTGTGTTTGCATAGGCCAACTGCGCATTCAGAAACTTCCAGCCATTTTGCGAAGCACTAAAAGTTCTATTTTTTTTTTTTTACGATAAAAATTGTTTTTATTGTAAAGCACGAGATAGCATTACAGAACAAGCGATCTTTGACCCGAGACAGATAATATATTATGTTTCACATTCCATTGTTTTTAACTTAAAAGTTTTTGTAACTGTACATATCTCCCGAAATTATTTAGTAAGTAGTAGATTTTCTCTAAAAATAAGAAAAATTTAAGGGCTAAGTGAAGATTTAATTTACTTTAAATTTCAAGAGCAATTACCCAGAATAACTAAATAAATTTAAATTTCAAAACATTTGAAAAAATTCAGGATTAAAAATGAATATTATTTTTCATTATATAACTACTTTTCAAAAGTGTATAACCCCGTCTAAGTAAAATATTAAATATGCATAAGAGATACGGTTTTGTTCAAGAAAAACATAACTCTCATAATTTAATTTCAGTCAGAATCATATCAATTTCAAGTCAAATTTCATAATACATATGAAGTTTGAAATGCAAATTGTATTAGTTGACTTTGGAATACGACTATTCCAGTGGAATATTTAACACAAAGAAATTAAAAATACATCAGAGATTAATAAAGATGAATGTATGAATGGAGGGAACGGGGGGGGGGGGCTCTCTACAAAATAAAACCTAGAACTACCAAATTCAATAAAGATATGCTTTGAAAATATGCATCTGGGAGCTATTTATTTGAAATTTTAAGTACTATATATATTTATATATATAAGCTTAATTTTTAGTAATAAATTATAATGTTGAACTGAATTTCAAACCACTTTTTAATTATTTCATCACATATTTAACCACCTGATTTTTTTCCTTTGTTGAAAGCTAAGAAAGAAAGATTTTGTATAATACCTGAGTAAATGAATATGAATAATGAATAGAAAAAGTGAAAAAATGGATAAAAGAAGTGAAGTCACGTTAGTCAGAAAATAGATGAACTAAACACTTACTTTTTAACAGTACTATGACGTCATGGGACAAGTTTCCACGAGAAAAGATCATGTACATAATGAACAGAACATATTTAAGACAATTTGAAGCTCAAAAAATGTTTGGTGATTGCATCATGGACATAGAATTATGCATAAAAAATTTAATTGCAATTAAATGCAGCCAATGCCCCGGAGAACCAGCTGATCACCAATAGTGCGTAAGAAAATAAAAATACAGAATTTAGAAAATTGATTAACGGAATAATTGCATTTTTAAGCGTTATGGTGGCATGGTACTTAAGTCCATTAGATGGTTTATAATTTTAAAAAATAAACAGAAGTAAGACTATAAATTTAATACGGAATTCATTTCAATCATAATTTGTCAATATTTTCAATATATCAATATTTCCATAAAGGAATTGTAAATATTAAGTTATACACATAAAAATATTTAAGTTAAAAATAATTAATATTCCCGGCAAACCACTTGATCGCCAAAGACGGCTGGTTGAAAATGCAACCCTAATGTTGATTAATAAAATGCATTTTCTATTAGTTTCATATTACAAGATTATTCAGATCTGTGCATTTGTTTTTAATCACAAGAGCAATAATTAAAATTTTATAGAATCCATTTTCCTTGCTTCCGTTATAATAATTGATTTAAATATTTCCATAAAAATGGTAGTTCTTCAGAGATCTTCTTGAATCACATGTTTATGGTACGCTTGTGGACACTGTACAATCTTATATTTTAGATCACCATGGCATACATCAATAACACACCATATATCTTTCACCGCGTGTAGGACTTATTTTTTTAAGATTATACACTTGCAGTCCCCTGTTCGAACACATCAATAATAGTTCTATTCACTTTAATTTCACCATTCCCTTTCCAGAACTTACAATGCATCATAATACATGTTGTTTAACATTGAAAGTAAGTTTTTTATGGTTAATATTCCGTTTCTGTCTTTTTCGCATTCTGTCCGAACTTGCTTGAGCATTTTCGCAATTTTCCATAACTAAATGTAGTTTGAATTAACAAATTTCATTTTAATTATTGATTTTTTTAATACCTACTACTAACCCTCTTGTTTTGTATATACGTTAACAAGCATTAACACAAATATAAATTTTTAAAAAATTAAATTCATAAACGTTTTTACAGTTTCATCGGATTTTTCGTGTTGTGTTCAAATTTGTCTGTGTTTGTTTCAAAATTGAAGAATCATGAGTTGGTGACCCGATTACTTTAATGAAGATATATAACAGGGCAAAAGCTGGTGCAACTTAAATCTATTTGACTACATATTTCATAAATTTGTTATGTGTTGACTCAGGTTCTTTTCTCGTTCTCTGGTCATAATTTCAAATTTAAGAAGCCCTTCACTTACAGATCTTTTATAATTTGAATCACGACATTAATTCAACAAATCACACAAATAAAATCCAAGTTACTGTTTGCTTGCAAAAGTTCATAAATTATTGAGGCATTTTCATGTTCCTTTTATTCTGTGCCTGAGATTTAAAAAATCCAACATTTTAGAATCAAATAATCAATCTTCATCTTGCTCGTCTTCACTTTCACTTCTCACGAAATTTCGCTTTATCTTTTACCAGACAAGAATTAAATGCCATGACGAATCAAATTTCTGAAATGTCCCTGTATAAATTGCATGTCCCTTTTATACTTGTTTCTTTTTTTTTCGGTTGAATCATCTTGACTTAAGTGGAGACGAACGGTTTTTAGAAACAAGTAGAAGAATTCTCGAAACACGAACCGTGCAAGGACAGACGAATTTATTTCAATTACATTATTTCTCTCGTTAGAAACGAGCATCCGCTTCCATTCGGTGAAATCTCGAATCTGAAATTAATGAGTCAATTACTCGACATCAAAAGCATAGGATGAAAAAAAGGATTCAGACTGTTAACAGTGAAGAGAAAATCGATTTAAATTTTTACTTAATTGGTGATTAATTTTTTAATGCGTAGAATTATATTTTCTCTCTCTCTCTATTTATTTTTTCTGCGAGTGCTTGTCTGTCTAGTTTGTGTCCAATTTTATTTCTTACAACTTTAGAATACTAGGTAAAAATAAAATTGAGAATACTTTTGCTATATGTAGGAATATACTAAGGTTTATTTCATTTGAATTAACATCTCATTTTGAAGATGCGCGGTCTATTTTGAAAGAATTCTAGTAATTATAAGCAGTAGTGAAGTGTTGAGGATTTCCGGAGTTAAAGTGTGATCCTGAACAACCTCACTGGATGTGGGGGGTGATATTTTTCTCTAAAAGATCCAAACATTCATGGATAGTAAATATTTCGATTAGCTGCAAAACTAAAAAGGTGATTTAATAAACCTATTAAATGCGAATGATAAAAAAAGAGATACATTTATGAATTATGTTACAAGGAAACATTTTACATTACAAGTAACGTTTTACATTACAAGGAAAATAAATGCAGTACTATCCATGACCAACAACACTTTAACATGCAAAGTTTCGCATACATAAAAGATATTTGATACAATCGACTATTGTAGTTGGTACTTTACTTTCAGAGGTCCAGATTACCACCAGGTCAGTGTCTGCTTCATAAAAGGTTTATTTATTTGTCAGATAAACATCCCTAATTTCAAGCTGCGAGATAGCTGCAATAGGTGAACTTTGTATTTTAAAAAGAGTGAAAATAGGACACAAAAATCAGGTATAACCATTCCATGCCAAGAAACGGATTGTACTAAACTAGGAGTAGATAATAAAGTTATTTTTCAAATGTCTATATTTTATCGAGTTGTACAGACTGGAACATTTTGTTTGCAGTGCGAAAATAAGGCATTAAAACCTGCTAAGACTATTACATCAAATAGAAAGAAAACTACCAAATAGATGGAATTGGATATCCGTATGAAATATGTCAGTAAAATTAACACAAGGCCGGAAGCATCGAATGCGCTGATGATTGAAATGCATACGCTCTATTAACCTTTGGATAACCTATAATAGGGAGAAGAAGTTTCCCATCAAAAAATGTTTAGACTGCAATCAAATCTTTTTTAATTGACTGAGAACTGTTTCAAGACCAAAACTGATGAGCATGTTTCAAAGAGATATCTTTGTTTGCACCTTTAAAGTGGGGGAGTATAAAATTCTGCCATTTGGAATAGAGAACGGTTTTCACATGCCTTTTGATATTGTTAACAGGAGAATAAAATACTAAAAGAAGACATTATGGATTTGTCGGCTTTGTTTTACAAAGGTCCAATACCTTCTGTTTTAGAGGCAAAGAAATTATATGTCACAGACGTCAATTATGGGGGTTTCTTATATTCTCGCTATATATATATATATATATATATATATAGCGTTCTTTTTAACCTCTTAAACGATTTGTCTATACTCCATGCAGGCATCGATTCATCACATTTTTACACTTTTAAACAAAAATCAAGCCATTAATAAATGCTATGATTCAACAAATAAAGTTTCTTGGAATACACAAATATCTCAAGCGCATTTCAAACTGACAAAAAAAAGACTCCTAAAATAGAAGATGTTACATAGAGATGCGGAAGCAGAGAAAATAAACCAGGTAAGAGGATAAACGCTGTAAAATGCGCTTGAGTATAGTCATAAAGTATATTAAAATAATTAATGCATTTGAAAAAAACCTTAGTGCTATGCACAAACTTGCCACTTTTGGAGACCAGCTTGTTCATCTAATATAATAGTTATTTTTGACTTCCCTTCAATTTCTTATGTATTACTTTGAGGCTTATGATTACGTTAAGAAACATTTTTAAGCATCAAACTGTGATTTACACCAGACCCGTATTTTTTGAATATCCCTGCATCTGTTTTACTAATCGAATAAACGAAACTTCGTAATGGAGTCAAGTCCCATGACATCATATTATTTACCTTTTATTTCTAACTTTTTCGGTACTGTATTTTCACCTTATTATTCCACATGTAAACTAAACAGATACTAAGCAACAGCCTTTGACAATCAGTTAGTTCGTTGGAATATATAGTTGCTAAAAAATTCCATTAAATATTTTATGTAACTGTGTTTTAATGACTTCCTAAGCAAAAGGTTTTTAAATTACAAATTTTTATAGACATATAAATTCTTACGATTTTAGAAGCCTTATACAATTTTGTTTATTGTGGGATACTCTTCTTGAATTTTCTGCAAATATCTATCTATACATCGATTACACAGAAAATGATAGCAGTATTAAAAAAAGAAGGCAATTTAAAATCGTATTACCATTACTTGTTTATGAAATTAAATCTTAATTGTACAATAAAATTTTCATAATTTTTATTAAAAGCATACCTTATAGTAAAACCTACTCAACATGAAAAAATAAGCCGAAATTTATTATCCTGGTCATCAACAATGGGAGAAAAAACCAGGATAAAATATTAATAGTAACAATGTTTCGAATTTCTCTTCAACAATAAGATACATTGCTGTAAAATTTGCTTAAGGTACTTTTAAAATATTAAGGGGGAGGGGGGAGGATTGGTAAAATTGTTAAGATTATTTTTCTGAATTTTAAGATGATGTACAAATCAACTTAATTGCAAAATTTTCGGAGTTCAATGGTATAAAACATGAAAAATTTGCTTAATATTTAATTAAATAAAATTTTAAAATGCCATCTTAAAATGTAATTTTCTCATCTACCAAAGCATACCTGTATCAAATGTGATAGCTCTAAGTCTAACCTCCTGGCCTGTTAAGTGCCAACATTCGTGAGCACAGATAGACACAATGATTTTTATTTTTCGCAGATAAATCTTAGCTTTCAGAATGAAACAAAATCATGCGATTAAATATTTGATTCAACAGTAGCAAATGTTAGAGCAATAATGAAAAATCTATCCTATATCTGCTAATAATAAAAAAGTTTTTGTGTGTGTACGCGCGCGTGTGTGCATGCATGTGTGTGTTGACACGCTGCAGTCCAGGCCTTTAAATCAAGAGTACCAAATTTTTCACAAAAAAATTTTGGGAGATAAAAATGTGCAAATCAAAGCAATTTTTTAAAAAAATTAAATAAAATGTTGTCGGTTTGTCGCCATAACTTCCAATAATATAAGCAAAAAACTAATTTTTCTCAAAATCTTAAAATTCAAAAATAATTTTTCAATAATATTTTTCCCACTAAATTTGTTATATTCAATTAATAACTTCCTTGAGAATTATTAAGGTTAAAGAAATAAATGAGAATTGCATAAACGATGTTTTATTGTATACTGGAAAAAAAATCATACCTATATTTTCTATTTGTCATTTTGTATATAAATTCTTCATAGTCCCGATTCATTCGTAGTCACTATAACAATAAAGGGCTTTTTATACGTCAAAAAGGATTAAAGGTTTTGGTTTTGCATCATTTTCAACTCTCATTTGAGAACAATAATGTTGATATTATGATTTCGAAATTATTCCCAACTGATGAAATTAATAGGAAAAAATTTGTTTTGTACTAATTAAAGCGATGATATCAAAGAAGAATGTAAAAATGTTACTCTACCGTCCTTTAAAAGACTCTATGTGCTCCATTGAACACACTTGAACTTTCTTAGTTAAAACATTAATAAAAAATATTTACTGGACTTAATTCGAGTCATAAGTCTCCTTCCTTTCTCTTTCCTCCTACTAACATAAAATTTTGGATCTTGGATAAGGTTGCGAGTGCTACAAGTTCTCAGATTTTTATGTACAGAATTCTACACACTTTATTAAACACTTAATAGTAATATAAACACTTCAATGTTTCATGAAATGAATATGCATTCATCGTGTTTACAAGCATGCGAAAGCGCAGACCCACATATGTTTAAGCCCTGGTGGATTTGGATGGATAAATCTGAGCATCAAATTTTATGCATCTAGCTCTTAAGGTTTTATAAATATCGTATTATCTAGTAAATGATCAACCAGATTTCCTCTGAAGAGCTTTCATTCAAGTTTGGATTTTAAAAAACACAAATTTGGTGTAAAAACTATATACCAAATTTCATCTGTTTTGCTGAAATCGTTTCTGAATATCGCATTCACAACCTGATGTAGAAATATAATTTCCGAAATGTGTTTATCGAGTTTGAGGAAGTCTAAAACGTGGCCATTCCTCAAAACCTCGAATTCGAATTTTCTCTTGAATATAATAATTTCTCTTCGTATACGAGAAAGTAAAAATGGATCGAATACCCTGACACACAATAACTCAGAAACTGTTTAAACTAGAGGCATGAAATTTGGTATATGTACTTATGAAACTTATATATTTCTATCAAATTTTGAACGAAATCCATGCATTAGAAATGTATCTCTCCGGCTATCCAAGTGAAAACGATAACAGTAAAACATAAAGAGCTAGATAGACGAAATTAGCACCCTAGTTTAGCATCTATATTTAGAACCCTACCAAATTTAGAACCAGATCCCTCAAAGGGTTGACTGGCAGTCTATATGTACTTTTGCATACATGTAAACACGATAATTCAAAAGCATAACAACTTGACAATGAAATTTGATTTATAGTTTAAACATTTAAAGCATAAATCTGTATCAAATTTTGAACCAATTTGTTGGGAGATTTATACTTGATCTACACTTTCGCATGCATGCAATCTTTTATTTCCCAGAACTATTAACTCTAAAAAGCAAAAAAATAAATGCAAATTTGTATATGATCTTGTGACTAAAATTGTAATTGTAATCAAGTTTCGGTTTTAGTCACACGAAAAGAAAGCGTCCCCAACGCATATTTGAATTTCTGATAGTGTGTACTAATTGTGTATTAACGATTTATCTTCCATCCATCTTTCATAACTGTTGTTCGCCAGCCACATATAGTTAAAACACAAGTACCAGTTCTCTTTACTATTATATAAAAGCACACAATTAATGTATGAAAATAAAAATTAGGACATTTGAGGCGTTTACTGCCGTTGCCAAAATCTACATTTTTTTTGCTTGGAAAGGTGAAAGACACCATAATTAGAAATTATGCGAAAGCATTAGAAATTATGCAGGAACGTTTCGGGGCTACAACTCAAATTGATTTTCTTTTATTTCCCAGAATTATTAATTTCCATAAAGATAGTATAAGATGAAATTCTATTTGATCAGACGTATAAGTGCTCGATTAAGTCGCTATTAAAATGTTCGTTATTATAGTCACTATTAAATGTGCCATTGCATAAATATGCATTATTATTACTGACATTCCAAGTAGCCATTTTTTAAGTTCTACTTTACTTGGACCTGTTTAAGTAAACAATTACGGCAGGGATTTTATTAGACTACTGAGTTTTTTTGACAAATGCTTTATGTCTACTTGAAGCTGCAATTCAGATAGGTGCTATCTCAAGAATGGATCATTAATAACTCAATGCTTTTGCATTTCCATCCGTTTAAGATCGCTGAGTTTCTTTATCATCTTTAAGACACTAAATATCATAAGATCAACCAAGAATTTGTGTGAAATCAGAGATTACAAAAATGCAGTTTGAGCAAGTTTCAGCCAGTAATTTACATGCGATAAAAAAGAAAGAGGAACAATTTATAGCTTTTAAAAAAATTTGTAACAAGTGACCAGTATTAAAAGCTCAGTTCAAAAATTCTTTTAAATCTTATAATATTATCTACTTACAACGAAAGTGATTCATTGAGTAAATTGTGAGTAGCAGTGAATGAAGCATCGTAGACATGTCATAACCCTTTTACCAAAGAAAGAAGATGTTACGGATTATAGTCACTAATTAGTTTTTATTTCAAAAGAAATGAATATTTATGAGATATTAGTAGATATCATTTTGAACGAAAGCGTTTCTTTTAAGTCAAATTTGTTTGTTTCAAAATTTGAAATAGCAGTCATGTGGGCATTTGCTTCTTAAAATAGCAGTTTTCATTTTGTGAAAAGCAATCGTTTCTCGGAAACAGGAAATCCTTCCGCTTTGTCTGATTGCAAAATTATTCCTGGAATTCTAAACTTCTTTTTGAAAATATGCTCAGATTTTTCATATTCAGATTGAATCATGACCAAAAACTGAGAAATTTAGGGATTTTATCAAGTCTTCTGTTGAACATCAGAAAGAGCTAAATAAAAAATTGTTCTCCAGTCGATTGTGGAGATATTTAAATTAATGTGACACAAACACTGTTTGAATTCAATAAAATGCAAATTTTTTCGAAATAAGTTATTATTGATGTTTTTCAAAGTGATAAAGTGACACGAGTAATACGAAAAGGTGATGACCAATATTAAAATCCTTTAAATTGAAATCTCAGCTACTATTTTTATTTTCTGGCTTCAAAATTAGAAAAAAAGCGAACAACATCTAGATCCGAAATTTCAAGAACTAAGTTCAAGATCACTACAAATAATAAAGACAAGTGCGTTTGCTTGCGTGTGCGTGTGTTGGCGCACCACAGAACATAGCTACCAAATTTGGCATATATATATATATATATATATATATATATATATATATATATATATATATATATATATATATATATATATATTCTTTAAATACTTAAAAATTATCCTCGACAAAATAAAAAATGAAGACAACTTTATTATTTCTAGTAACAAAGAAGTATTGGATTTTCTTAAAGATAACAACATTAATAAACTTAATACTTTCGATTTCGAAAATTTATACACTAATCTACCTCATGAAAAATTAATAAAGGTCTGCACTTTTATATATGACGAATATTTAAATGAAAATATCATTCCTAAAAATAACTGGCTTGAGTTATGTAATTTTAATATTACTGAAAATTACGTGTTTAATGGTATTAATTTTTATAAACAAGTCAAGGGCATTCCAATGGGGACAGCTTTCTCAAGTGCTTTAGCTAATATTTTCCTGCATTACTATGAGAAAAAAATAATTAAATATAATTTAATAAACGGGTGGAGATATATTGATGACCTACTTTTGATTAACTTCGACAATACTAATATTATTACTAATTGCTATCCAAAAGATTTAATTCTAAAAGATACAAATAAAAATCAACTTGAGGCTACCTTTCTGGATTTAAAAATCGAAATTGCTAATGATAAAACAATAGTTGGTATATACGATAAAAGGGATGATTTCAACTTTAAAATAACAAAACTTTGTAACTACCATTCCAATCTAAACTCTAAAATTTTCAAAAATCTAATTTTCTCACAAGTTAACAGGATCAAAAGGGTTTGCAATAATAAAAATTCTTATATTGAAGCATCAAATATCCTCCTTAAAAATTTAATTAAAAATGATTTTCCTAGAAATTACTGTAATGTCAATTTTTTAATTAAACAAGGTATGGTTTGGGATTAATCCTTTGGCTTAAATAAAAATAGAACTTTACTTGCATATTGGATCACTCAATAGATGGCGCTGGGTGCCTACCTCTGTTTACATAATTTACCGTTAACTTTTTTAAAAACAGGAAATCACATGTCGATTGTTTAAAGTTTCCTTGACTGTTGGATGGTATGTTCTGGCCTTTTCGTTTTTAATTTTAATTTTAATTTTAATGCTGTTTTTGTTTTTATTGTTATTTTTGTTATTGTATTTTTACTTTGTTGTGGTGGTTTTTTTTTTTCTGATTTGTTATTTTGTATTTCCTTTCTGTTAAAATGGTATATCTCTTGAGCATAATTTCAGGGGATTTTCGGGTCACGAGGAATCATTATTAGACAATGTCTGTATGTCCTCACAGAAAAAATCCCTTTATTTGAATCCCTGCCTGAGGGTGACCCTTGAAAAAGTCTTCAGGCCGGATTCCTTTTTTTAATATTTTTTTAATAATTTTTTTGGTTTAATTTTTATTTGATTTTTGTTTTTCCTATTAACTTGATTCTAATACTTTTGTATATATATATATATATATATATATATATATATATATATAGAGAGAGAGAGAGAGAGAGAGAGAGAGGGAGAGAGAGAGAGAAAGATACCTTGTTTGAGAGTAAGAGGGTGCACGTCGGAGCAGTTTTTTGACATTTTAATTAATTAAGAATTAAGCTGAATTTTAGTGATAAACTATATTAATATAAAAAATAAGTTTTATACTTTCTCAAAACTTAAGAAATTATTTTTGGTGACATCAATTAAATATTCGTGCAAATTTGCCCTGAATTTTGAGATTTAAAAAAAAATGTCTAATTTCCAACAATAGGTTATTTGAAATTCAAAACATTCTCATTGCCTCATCAAACATTTAATCGCGTAATATTCTTCCATTGCTGAAAGCTGAAAAAAAATCTTTTTTTATGTGTAATTTATAGGACGAATAAAAAAGTAAAGTTATAATACAGTGAAATGTAACAACAGATGAACCAAGCAGTTTAGCTTTTAATAACGCTATAACGCTATGGAAATAGTCTCCGTTTGGTTCACGTTCACACTGAATTTAAGATAATTAAAATAATATGGTTATAATGTCAGTTAATTTAGTTATATATAAGCGATTCATCTAAAATTAAATTTAACACTTTGTCTACTGATCTATCTAATCAATTAGTTTTAATATAAAGAAAAATTAGGGGATTTTTTCCATTTCATCTGTAGAGAAAGAATGTGGTAGATTCGAAAGGGAAAAATATATATGCATTGTTGCGTTATATATATTATATATATTTATAAGTGCGTTTGTACTTTAATCTATATAATAAAGGACAACATTGAACCGTGGTATTATGTCATGAATTACCATTATATCTGAAAACGAAAATTGATACATGTTTTGTTTTTGCCATTACGAATGAGATCTTCTGATGTTTTCCCACTCAATAAATTTTTATGAGAAAAAAAAACTTTTATTCAAAGTTCTGTTTTCCTCAATCCATGTTATAGCTAATAAAATTTTACATAACAATCGATGATTTATCCATTTTATTAAAAAAAGCTACCCCCGCCATTCCTAATTATCTGGGGAGACTGAATAAAGGCCCAATAGTGATAGTTACATTGACACTAAGGATGGGTTCCTAATAGCTATCATTAACCATAACCCAATCTTTCTGCCATGACTCAACCCATTCTTGTACCTTCTTCGGGAAACGAGAATTTGTTTGACATTCAGCGACTTTTCATCTAACCAATGAGGACGAACAACTAACCACTTAAGGACACAAATGTTATTACAACCACAATTAATAGTATGTTTTCTTTAATAAATTACTTTAAATGCATTTTCATTTGGAACTGTATGGCAATTGTTTCTGGCATTTCAACTGTGTTACAATACAACCTATATAAATTCGATGTCACTTAATTCTGTAGTATTCTTTCATGTGAACATTTTAAGCCATCTGGCCCATCAACTGAACATACTCAGTATTCAAAAGGAGGGGCAAACATTCAAAAAGTTCAAGTGCGTACCATGATTTCATTTCTGAGCGTGCCAGTGACCAAGAGTGACAGTTACTGCAATCCGCGGATGACTGCCTGAACTGTATGAAATGACGCGTCGACACGTGATGAAAGGGTCAACACTCATTCCAGACGCTTAAATAGCAGAACAACTGTGGTGTCAAATCCCATTGACCTCAAGGATTCCAGTCGCAATTCTGACACTTAAGATAATTCATTTCCACGTCTGAAAGCGCAAACGGCACAGCGCACAACGAAGACACGCAAACACACACACACACAAAAAAAAAGACACTAGCGGCAGAATTGGTCAACGGGAATTAGAGATGCGGTTCTCTTTCAAGAATAAAAGGGAAATGAAAGAGATAAGCAACATTGTTTTTTTTTTTCGGAAAGAAGAGAGTTGGAATGGTTTTTCAGCTATAGCTGAGAAGGGTAGGAAAGAAATGGACAAGCGATTATGTAACTTGGATGAAAGCTTTTTTTTTCTAGTGTGCTATACGTAAGAGGTGGCTCAGTTGACTAATCTGGAAGAAGTTACATTGAATTTCATTAACTTACATATGAAATGTAATACAAATGTATTTGCTTACTTTAAATACATTTTTATTCCCTAAAATTCAGTTCTGGCATTCAATTTTATGGAATTCTTTGACATTTATTAAATTTTATTTGATATTTTCTTGAGAAAGAGATGTTTCTCATTCCGTTACTTTTCCATTTCATGAAAATGACATATTCTGCACACATTGTTTCAATTTCGTTCTTAATTTAAACTTACTAAGATTGCAGTGATTTTTATTTTTAATTATTTTTTTAAGTGGAGATGTTTTGTTGAGAAATATATGTAAAATTAAAAATCTTTATTAGTATCCCTACATCAGAATTTATTAATTTATTTTTAATATTAATTTTTTTTATGTTTCAGAAAAAATTAATTTATTAATTTTAATTTCATTAACGAAATATACTCTTGCAGTTGATTTTAATTATTAATTTGTATTAAAAGTTAAAATTACTTGAAGAGAGGCAAAAGAAATTTTAATGTGATGTCATTGACTGTATCCTTCAATTGAGGATACTTGTAGGTTTGATTGCTAACTACTGCTTATTTTAAGTAGATTCCTATAGGAAGACGAGTATAACGCTTTGCCGATATTATCTTGTAAGCAAGATAATTAAAGTAATTTGGTTTGGATTTTAACTGGCTTGGAATAGTTAGAAATGTAAGGATCTCGGAGGAGTTCGTAAACGGCCCATCTAGCTCAAAGGGTGTGGAAGCGGGGTAGGAGCAGAAATTTTCCTTTCGCTATAACTTTCTTAATATTGAAGATAGAAAAATAAATCCAATTAGACAAATTAGCGCCTCATTTAGAGAAACAAATTTTGTATTTAAGGTTTTTCGGTAACTGCAATACCTTAGGAGCTGAAGCGTGATTTTTCACGACCTACATTTGACTATTTCTAGCATCAACAATTTATGTTGCCAGATAGTAACTCGGATGTAAAGAAAGCTACCTTTGTTTTCCAGCTTTCCGAGAGGAATGTTTTACTTCGAAGTTGTAAAATTTCTACATTTGACTTATAATTTCTAAATCCTTGTGAACTTTTTTTACTTCTGGATTATAACGTAAATGTTTAATAGAATGCAGCGTTTTCTTTCAAATATTTTTCATTAAAAAACAACGATTTATTTAAAAAAAATAGCAATTTAAAGAAAAAGCTGAAAGATTTTGAATACTTTTAAATATCGTCCTTTTCTCTATATGTGCTATCTTGTAATTGACTGTTGTTGTTTTTTAAATATTAATTTAAACATGGTTAAAATGTTAAACTTACTCAACATAAAAAATAATTTTTTCAAGTGGGTTTTTTTGTTGTGTATAATTATTTACGATTTACGAATAAAATTTGTTGTTTGTAATAAAATATGCTTGGAGATAAAAAAAGAATCTTTTCATTAAAATATCCAGGTCAATATAAAGTATGAAAGAATGATATCTGTTACCAAATGCATCTCACACTAAACTGAAACTACTACATATTGTCAAAGTCTCACTATCTTTTATAGTTTGTGTTTAATTTATTTAGAAAAACGCCATTTTGAACCAGATTCTGATATTGAGGAATAGTTATATTTCACCAACACCTTTTTGAATATTTACATCAAACCAGAAGAAAGACTTGAATACCGATACATCTGATATTGGCACTTGGAAATGATTTTTGTTGAAATAGAATCTTCAGACAATGATAATCTATTTACGATGCTTTTGCAACTATGCTAAATTGTCCTAAACTTACTGATCAGGTTTCAAAAATTTCGGAAAAAATCATTCATACAATGAAACATTGAATGCATTCCCATTTGCTTCATTTCTACGTAGTCAATAGAAAGCTGTTATGAAAATTAATTATTTAATTCGATGCAGTTATCAGGAACCTCTGTGAATATAAACTATTTATCTATGGAGTGAGAGAAAACTATTATGGTACACATGAATTACGGTATTTCTGTATTGTAACTAAACTGCTTTAAATTGCTTAATGTATTTGCAAAAAAGAAGAAAACTATGACTGTAATCAAAAACTAAAACAGAATTTTGGTTATATATAATTTAATGTATGCTTATGATTTGAGTGAAAACTATGGTGCCTTATATGTTTGTTACATATTGCGTTATATTTTGTAAATATTATATTCTCTCTAATGGGCGTAGTATTTGTATGAAGCATCACATTTTGTGACGATAAATTATTCACTCGTTATATCAGCAATGAAAATGAAATTTCAGATCTCAGAAATCATCAAGCATTTTGAAAAATTATTTAAAAGTTATGCAGTTGTGATAGAAGTTCTAATTAGAATAATAGATAGACTAATAGATAGTTCTAATTAGAAGTAATTATCATAATTACATATCTTTTTTCCTGTTCAAATTCAGATTCTTCAGGAAATGTATTCCTCGTTGTTAAATGTATAATCAGACATTTTACAATGCAATTTATAGTGGATTAACTTATTAAAAATATTAGGCAAATCACATGACAGAATTCGAATGGAAACATTTATAATGCAGAAAATGCCAAAAACTCGATGATAAATTATTATTTTTTTCCATGAAAGTCGTATTAGCAATCATATCGGTTCATTCAAGTTGCAACGCTAGAGCACATCTATATTTCTTCTTCTTCTTCTTTTTTTTTTTTTTTTTTTTTTTGCATAATTTTTGCCAACTGATTATAAATGAGATTTCGAATATTTCATGCAATTAGAAATACAAAATACAAATCATTTGTTAATCATATCTCATTACCACAATTCAATTGGTATTCGGTACCACAATTCGTGCTAGTTCCAATTTATGCAATTCAAAAATAATGCAATTTATGCAATTAATTTTTATCGCATACGCACAACATCTATATTTGATTACATAATACTGAACATACAGTGGTACAACAAGCTGGGGATAGTAGATAAAAATAGATTTTAAAATAAATTCTCTATAAAATAAATTCTAAAAAAAACCGGCTATTTCTCATGGTGATATTAATTATGGATTTACAAATAAATTTTGACAATTTCAAATTAAATGCGAAGTATATCTGTAAAGGATAAAATAAATGGAATCGAATGTAGAACAGAAAATAGAACGAGTTTCTTAACATTTGGATATTAAAATGCAAAATGTAAAATCATTGTTCCATAGGAGAAATTAAAAAAAGAAATTATTGAACTCCCTTTTGTTGAATGATAAGCCTGACATTCTGGATGGAAATAATGAGAAATTTGTTTTATGGTCCTAGAATGTGTGTTCGCTTTTTTAATAAGCTACTGCATTTAGTTCCACATTTCTTATTGAATCAAAATATTAATAAACAATTACAATGGAACGAGCTATCGATATTATCCTAGCTCTTTATAATTCATAGGATTTGTATTTTCTACAAATTTTTATATTTGATTAATACGACTAATAACATATTTTAATCGATCTGCCAACAACCCTAGGTGGCTATATAGTCTACCTATTAGGAAGTTCGTCACTTGAATTCATGAAGTGAGTCACTTTGAATTCATACTTATTAGGAAGTTTGTTGGTAATATATCCGTATCAAGTTTCGTTTTTTTTTTTTTTTTTTTTTTCTTCTTCTTCTTCTTCTTGTTTGGCTGTTTTGAATTATGAAGGTTCTGAAAAGTTAAAGGATTTTCAAATTACGTAACACAATACTTGGATGAATCTTTCTCATGACGAATCTATTATTTTAGAAGACTGAAGTTACTTAATACAAAGAAATTGTTAGTTGAGATTCATTGAGGATTATTAGCAATAGTGCTACTGTAATAGATTCGAAATTAGAACAACTACTAAGTTGATTGGATTGGTGAGGGAATACAATTGCAGATGTATTTGATGCTGTATGCTGCAGGTGGTACCAGATGCAGAGGTTTGATTACAATTTCCGAGCTTTTTGATAAGAAATCTAAATGGGTTTTCTTTTCTTCTTTTCGTACAGATAATTTCTTTTCTTTCCTCTCTAAGCAGAAATAGAATAAACCTTGTGCGCTTTTCCAGTTCATGTGTTTTTCTGCAAAAGTACTTTGAGCAATGTAATGACCGACTTCTATACAGCAAGAGCAGGTTAATTTCCCATGACAAGAAGATAGTTAACATTTGAAGCAATGAAGAGAGTGAGATATTCAGTTGAATATAAATAAACATATTTTCCCTGTTTTAATATATTCTGTTAATTTGGCAGAGTTAACTGTTAAAACTTCATCCCTTATATATGTATCTGGCTCACCCTTTGACCTTGCATTTCATTGATGATTTCTTCCAATATATTATTTAATAATATCCCATAAGTGATAATTTCTATCACATTTCGAAATGTAATAGAAATCACGGAAATCCATTCAAAGGAAATCTGTATAGGTGTTGACACGATAATTTCAAAACAAAGAAACCTAGATGGATAAACAGTACATAGGTATTCTGATTTAACATCTAAATAATAGATTTGTATCAAATTTTGAACCAGGGCTGTAAAGGAAATATGTCCACATTTTAGCATCTAAGCTGCTAAACTAAGCTAAAACAAATATGAATTAAATGTGTCGAATGATTAAACATCTGTCTGTCTTTCCTTTCATAATGACATAGTTTCCTTCATAGTCATTTTATGAATATAATTGTAGATTGTGTCAAATTTTGGTTTCAATCATTCGGAAAATGCATCTAAATATACCATCAGTTCTCTGGTACTTACGTATTAACCTCAGCACAGCTATTGATTGTCAAAGATAGCAGGGTCTTTCTTAATTTTTTTAGCCAACAGCATGCATTAAATAATACACAAGTAAAATTATTAAAGTGACGAAAAAGTTTTGAGTAAACCATTCCCATTGGCATTCATGGCAATCATTGTACTGACGATTAAGATTAAAGTTTGCTGTCTAGAGTGATATTTTTAAATATAAATAAGATACTAAACACATAATTAAAAGTCTATCAAAAGCCTCACCAGAATTCAGATAAAACAGCTTAGATTTTCTGGTATGATTAACAATATGAAGTGATTAGCTTCGTCGTTTGTAAAAATAATATAGAACGTATTTTGGGAACGGTAGCTCTTTCTGTTGACAAATTTGAACCAAAATTTGACGATAGTCTGCGATTTTGGTGTTTAGATGGCATGCGTCTATACAACCTCTTGTGTTTTTATCATGTTCACGTACATGCTTTAATCGATTGAACCCCACTTTAACTAGAAGAGACAGGAAAGTTGCATAAGTTCTAAACTGTTATTTTTATTTATTTATTTTGTTCTTACGTCAAAGTTTTTGAAATCTTTAAAAAAATGGTTCCAATCAAATGTGAAAAAAATAATCCCGACAATATCTTACAACCTGATTTGGGTACATGGTCTGATAACCTTTGGAATAATTTTATATTTTTCGCTTCAATAATAGAAAAGGAAATTAAAAATTTCCACAGACAGGTTACATTAAAAATAAAATAGCAAAAATTTTTACTTCATTTTTTTAAATTATAAAATAAATATATCGAAAAAATTTTCAGTCCATGTTATGTTTATTTTTCAAGTTCGAATATTTTTATTCGTCACTCCAAATTTGGAAACTACGGGAGAATGAAAGGGTAAAAAATTTTAGAAACTGGGTGTCGGACCCTTGCTCTAGTTCACTTGAAATTTGGAAAGTTAACCCATTGTTTTCAAATAGGTCCTACTCATCCTAAAATCAGCATTGCATGCAAATATACATACTGACAGACAGTTAATCTGGTACTGTATTTCGTCCAAAATATATTAAAGATCTATTATTTTGGTGCAAGAACCGAATTCCAAATTTTGCCGACTAGTTGTGCAAGTTCAAGAGTTCAAGTGCATCAGAGAAGCAAAGTTCACTTTGCACGATTTTGTCAAAAATGTGATAAGGATATATTATTTTGGTGCAAGGACCAAATACCAAATTTCGCCAAGTAGTTGATCTTATCAGTTCAAGAGTTCAAATGCACCAGAGAAGCAAACTTCACTTTGCAAGATTTCGTCAGAAATGTGATAAGGATATATCATTTTGGTGCAAGGACCAAGTACCAAATTTCGCCAAGTAGTTCATCTCATCAATTAAAGAGCTCACTTGCACCAGAGGAACAAACTTCACTTTGATGTATTTCATCAGAAATGTGTTAAAGATTTATTATTTTGGTGCAAGGACCAAATATCAAATTTCGCTAACTTGTTATGCTTATCCGTAAAAGAGCTCGCGTGTACTAAAGGAACAAATTTCTCTTTGAAAGATTTTGTCAGAAATGTGAAAAATATATATTATTTTGGTGCAAAAATCACATACCAAATTTCATTATTCTACATCGTCGAATTTTAATTTTGTTTATATTTCTTTTCGAAATCGTGGAGTTATAAAACTTGGAGATAAATCAAAAAGTCGAGATTGAATTTTTTGACATTTACTACACTTTCACTTCTTATATTTAATGTATAAAAGAGTAAAAACATAATTAATTCTAGTTTATGAATTTGAATCGATATAATTCAGCTAATTCTAAATTTCTCTCGCAATCAGATAGACATTCTTCTAGTAGCGGAACTTCTTTTATCCAGACTTTAGACTGCATTTTTCAATCCAATAAATAATTTTCTCACACCATCTTCAAAAATTATGAGGGAAACAAATAACCAAAAGACGTCATCGTCCCCTGTCTTTAACTAACGCAACACTGCAATTATCACTAGCATCTTCATTTTATCTGACCATGAAAAACAATCCTCTTCATTTCGTCACACAGTGACAGATCATAAAACAAAGGCGGCTTTAAAAAGAAATTAAAGCCTTGTGGATCAGAGTTCACCGGAAGGTTCGCGTCATAGGATTAACGGCAACAGGTAAGGCCTATCTCACATTTTCGTTCAAACTAGAATCTATTGCAACTATGGGATGCTTGGCTACTGTTCGGGCTTTTTTTCACGATTTTGGCAAATAAGTTTTTACGTATTTTGATGAATTTTGTCAAATTCGAATGAATATTTTGATGAATTTTTTCATGTATTTTAAATATTCCATTTTATTGTTTTAGTTTTAGCCATTATTTTATAATTCTATTTTCATGACATAATACTTTTTATAAAGTTAATATCATAGAATTCCAATCATCTAAGAACCAATTATATGATACTTCAATTACATGAATTGATTTTGGGAAAAAAAATCAAATGTTAAAATTTCGGGATTCAAGAACAATGCATTCATTTAAATATGTTTCAACTAAAATAGCACATATTGCATTATTTATATGTACTTTTACTATATACATGTATGTAATGAACCTTCATGCACGCTTTAATATGTATCCTTTTTTTATACAAACTTTACAAGCATTATTTTATAGGTTTTTTTTTATTTTATGTCCGTTAATATTAACTTTAATTTCATGAATTGAAGTTTTGTTTCTGCTCAACGGTTTTTATTTTTTTACTTAATTTCCGAGTTTTATCCAATCTTTCAAATCACCCATATATAATCCCTATTTAATTACCATAATTGGAGTTCTAATATTTTAGTAATTTTCCCGCTCTTTTCATCGTGCTTTTCAACGTTTAGTGCTACGGTTGTCCATCCTTCCAAAAGCTTAAAGTCTATGTATGATAGATCTTGAATTTTGGCAAGACTGCGGGCAGTTTTTCAACTGATAACTATTTCTTTCTGCGTTTTTTTAGAATATTTAATGGTAACTTTTGAAATTACTTCTTGGTTGTCTTGATGAAAATCTGCGAGTGAGTGAGTAAGTGAGAAAAATTATATTTCATCCTTAAATATTGGCAATAATGTATTATTTTGATAAAGCAAAAAAAAAACAGATTCTTATTATTTCATTATGTTTTTTAAATTTTCTATTATATATAAAGATGAAAATGATCATCAAACCCTTACTAAGAAATCTTCTAATTATCTTTATTAAGGTGTCAAATTTTGATCATTCTCCTTTAATGTAATAAATAAATCTTCTACTTATTTGCATAATAATATTCCAGTCGTTTTCTAGAATTTTACAACATTTTTCAGTGTTTTTTAAAATGTTTTTAAAGCAGGTGCATGTTTCTCAGATAGAATTTTCCATCAAGCTCAAGTTTCAACATAAATGAGAGAAAAATGATAAAAACTTTTTTTTAGATTTAAAAATTATTTTATTGCAACTGAAAAATTTTTATAAATTTATTTAAAATGGGTTACTCTATTTTAAAAAGTAAACATTTTCCTCAAACTTTTTCCCAGAATTCCACGGCTCTTTTCTATTTAATTTTTGGAAATTCATTTTTTCCAATAGAAAATAAATGTTTTTTTTCAAGTATTTTTTTATTATTATTAACAATCTGCTTTTGATATATTAGTTTCTATAGTTTTAAACAAATGCCGTTTGCTGTAAATGAATACTTTGTAATATCAGATGTCAATTTAATGTATAGCCAAATAATTATTTAAAAAATTTTAACCGTTTTAAATAAAATGCTTTCTTATATATTCCAGCAAAAACATTTTAAAAACATGTGAAACATTTCCGTATTCATATTTTAATTTCATTCATTAAAAAGTTTTATATTAATTAAAGGAACTGATTCCGGAAGAATTCATTCACATTTCATCATATTTTTACATGTTTCCAGCTAGGCAAATTTTGAGTCGGAAGATCCAATAAAAGTTGTGATTGCTTAAATTGTCTTGTCTAATTACTTGAATGTAAAATATTTATTTGTTTATTTTGCTGTAATGCGATTGCATCAGATTTAATTCTGTTTCAAGCATTACTGCGAATGTAACTACGTTGATAAAATTACGTGTAATCATGTAATTGCCTAAATAAAATAGTGCAGAGAAATCCATGATTTTTTCGGAACATCTATTAATTATTAATTATTTACTAAAATAAAAGAATGAACTAATGAATATCAAAACATTTCCTTTTAATGATAAATAATAGTAATTATTATCCTAACTGTATAATTTAAATATCTTCCAAGGAAGTGAAAATCATGCCGTTTTGAAAGCTTTTAGTATTTGCAACATATTTTAGTCAGATAAAATTTGGAAAGGATTTTGCTACTTCGATTGGTATCGAAATTTAGGTGAGTTTTTATTCCGAAAATTTTAACTTATAAATTTAAAAATTAATAAAAAATAAGAAATATTTTTTTTTACTTTTAAAAGGGCACAATTTTTGTTTTTTTAAATGAATATTTTAAAATGAAATAAGAACTATTATCTAGGATACATTGCATCGAAATATATGGAGGGGGAAAAAACCATTGCTCTCATTAAATATTGGGATTTAAAAGTTTGAATTGTTTATAACTCATCAGCCGTTTACACATTCTTTCTAGCTATTTCACTTTGGCAGATATAGATACATACACGAAATTGTATGTTGCTATTTGAAAAAAATCGAGTTTGTGTAAATCTACATATTAAGTATATTTACAGAAAGGATATTTCTGCAGCGATAAACTTTCTAGTTTTATTTATGCGATAATTAATTTCAAAGTAATGTGTAAAATCCGGACACCTTTTAGACGGACAATACTGGAACTTAACTGATGGAATGGAATTCCATTGAAAATTTAAGTATCTAGATATTCTGTTTGAAATTGCGCGACATGTTTTATCGTAATTTAATTTCACTTTTTTATTCGTGCTGTAAACTGCATAAATAATTAACAGAATCCTTCTTCATTAGCTTTCAATAATGGAAGAAAATCACACGAAAAAATACTTTATTGAATAATGCAAACTGTTTAAGTTTTATTTCAATAATGAAATATAGTGTTAAAAATAATGTAAAAAAAACGTGTTTTAAAAAATTGTCGAAATTTAGAAAAAAAGACACAGAAAATAAATCGATATTATAAATATTTTTTGTTAATTTCAATATGATATAAAATTATTTTTTGAAGTTACCATTAAAAAAGAACAAAGGCTCATTTAATTTTCATCAATTAAAATTTCAAAAAAAAAGTCTTTCCAAGGTGTACATTTCTACTTTCCAAAGTATATTTGAGATAAACGTTGGTAATTTTAGGTTTAAACGCTCTGGGCTGTGTAGTACCAATACACAATAAGATATAACATTCACATTCTTCATTATTATTAGCCATGATTAATCAAAAATAAGATTTTTTTCTTTTATTAAGTAGATTGTTATTCTTTACTTGCTGTTTTCTAATTGTATTGCATATAAAATTTATGAAAAATAAAAATCGAAATCTAAAGTTTTGTATTTAAATTTAAATATTTACTTTGTGATTTAATTGTTGTCTCTTAATCAGAAAAGTTCTTTTGTAGCATTTTATTTTTTACGTGCTTGAAATATTCATAACACTTTCATTCGCTCTCTCTATCAACCCACTAGGGTGTATACCAAATATGGGGATGAGGAGCTTCTAATGTAGTGGCTAGTTCTCGTTTTCCTGTGAGTAAAATAATGGCGTAGTATCAAGTTATTTCCACTCGATGGTAGGATGTACCTCCTATGAGAGGAGTTGTACCATACCTGTGATGAGTACTGATACCTGTACATGCACGTGCGTGTATATGCTTGTCTATGTGTGTCAATGAGCATTAAAATTATATGTGTAAACGCATTATTATGTACCTTATTTTGTCAGCAATTATTAATCACCATCAATTGGAAAAGAACTTGTCCAAGTCATTGACCACAATCCTATTATTATTTTTCTAACGTTTGCCACTTTTTTTCCTCCACAAATCCTTTCAGGTGATTAGAGATTCGCAAAATTTGGCTTCGGTAGTTCGAGTTGAAACCAGTACTTGAGTGAAGAAATTGAAATTTGTAATTGCTATGTATTAAGTATTAACCAGTATCAAGAATAATGTTTCGTACTTTTTTCTTGTTTATTATTTTAAAAGTATATCGTCTCAACAATATGTTAATTACAAACAGCTGGCAAAAGTGACAAGTTTCTATTGCCCTTTTTTTATATATGATTTTTCACTAATCGTATTATTTTTTTATTATTATATGAGAACATGATGTTGTTTTGGTTATATTTGTATTTATATACGTTTTAATGCTATTTTAGGTCTTTAAATGCTATTTTGTCAAATTATCATCATTGTAGAATTTTCTTAAATAAAACCTTATAAATTAAAATCTAATGCATATTTTTTTAGCCCTAGTATTTAAAGAGTGGATAGAAATACAGCTTATTTTATTTATTTATTTATTTAAGAACTAGTTAATGCTGTCTTTCATTATCTGTGAAATTTTAAGCAAATCATTTGATAAGCCTCTAAACTAAAATATTTTCGCTTTATAGCTAAAAAAAAAACTATTTTTTTCCTAATTTTCAAAACACTTTTGCCACTTAATTGGTATATTTTGGTTTTATAGGGGGGGGGGTCAATCTTTTTTATACAAAAATTCAAAAATGTAGCTATTTTAGAGTTTTTCCAAAACTCCTTCCAGAACGTAATCACAGTTCTTAAAAACTCATTTTCTGAGAAATGATAACATATTTTACTGGAGTTCTTAAAAGTCAAATGAATAGTGTGGATTGAGCATTTTATTTCTTTTGTTTATTTGAGTAGAATAGTTCGTGAAACAGCATTTTCATTTGTAGAAAAATTATTAATAATCATAATAAGGAGTTTGGAATTTATAAAGCATAATTAAGAAAAGAATCGTAAGTGGAAGACATACTTACAAATTTTCTCACCTATGCTAGTATGACAATTATGAAGAAAATCAGCAAACTTTAATATAGCTATTTGTAATTAAAAAAATATTTCTGACGAATTTTCACTAGTCTCTTTACTATAATAAAATACCGATGAAGCCTTTTACGGCCTTATGAAAAATGCATATTATAAAGCCCCTCTTTTAATATATCTGTCAGTTAAATTTCAATACATTTTTATTTTATACTAGCCGCCTTTGGCGACCAGCCGGTTCGCCAATCTTAATGTTCGTTTAAATTTTAATAATTAAATAGGTTGAACCGGAGTTTAACCCCCTTCTTCGCCAAGTTGCGATAACGCGCCAAAGCTGGCAATCTTTATTATGCACTATAATTGAAAATCTGCTCCTTTGCTTTCGAACATTTTGCAAGGCCATTGTTGGCGATTTTTAAAAATTGTGCCAAGCAGGGGGTTAAACTCCGATCGCACCATTAAATATTTTACGCAATTCCAACTTTAATAGATTCTTCAGCAAAATATTTTAAAACTTCAAATTTTGATAGTCATATAATTCACTCATAATATTATAAAGGCCTTCAGTCATAACGTTATATGTATCTCTCTAATTTTCTGTTACCCCTCGTAGAATTTATGCTTTAAATTAAAGTGTAAATGATTAATCTGCAATTAATATAATAATATTTTTTACTGAAACAAAGCATTTTTTTAATAATATGATTACTGATAATAGAGTCACTGAGCGTTTAAACTTTATGGGCACTAAAGAATATCTTTCTTAATTTATGGAATATCTCAAGAATTTGTCAACAAAATTTTCTCAGATTCATCATGAACAGATCGATTCATTAACAATGTTTAATTTTAAATGCATCAAACACTAAGAAAATAAAATGAATCGTTTAAAATAATCGGTCGAAAACAGGTTTAAAAAAACTACTTAAAAAACGATGTACTTAAAATTATAAGCATATACAAAAAAATATATAACTAACATAAATGCAATTTAATTACAAAAGCATGCAACTAACCTAAAAATAATTTAAATCATTGAAAACAGGTTAAAAAAAAACTACTTAAAAGACGATGTACTTAAAACTATAAGCATATACAAAAAAATATATAACTAACATAAATACAATTTACTTACAAAAGCATACAACTAACCTAAAAGTAATTTAAATCGTCCGTTGATAATGGTTGCCATGCCAACAATCAGAACACAATGCGCAAGCGTGAATTTTCTTCGCTTTTTACGGTAACGCAAATGCGTGAATTTTTCTACGCCAGTTGGAGTAACACTATGCAGATTAGACATTTTTGATTTCCTTTATTCTGTGTTATTTTAATTCAAAAGTACTTCAGAATGAATTTGAAACATGGATTCATTAACAATGTTTAATTTTAAATGCATAAAACATTAAGAAAATAAACAGAATCGTTTGAAATAATCCGTCGAAAAATGTTAACCCTGGCCTCATTACTGTTGGGAGAAAAAAACAACTGAAGCCTTACTCATTTGGCGGTGGGGAAAATGGAATATTTTTTTGGCGGGAAAGTTAGTTTTTAATTAATAATTAAAATTTCAAAAAAAGGGACCCCAGGTGCACATTCCCGACCTCTAAGGTATACATGTACCAAATTTGATAGCTGTATGTCAAATGACCTGGCCTGTAGAGCGCCAACACACGCACACACACACACATTGAGCTTTATTATAAGTATAGATATAGATTTATAATTCTTATTTGATAAACTTCTTGAGAATTCATTAGTTCTTATTTACTTATTTTCATTTTAGTTTATTCGGTATTCACATTGTTACACAATATTATTTCAACAGCGGCTACGCATTTATAAATATTCTAAAAACTAAGTGAACGCAGAGGCATATGGGAACCTGACCAATTATACTCGACTCAATAAAACTGATTAATATTATTCTGATATTTTGTTATTCATAGAATTCATAGTTTTTAAAAATATATTTATTTGACAAATAGGTAAAATTTTTTAATTTATCTGTTGCTATCCCCTCTCATACTAGCAACCTTAGGCGGCTACCTAGTCCGCCTAAAATAAAATACTGAGACAGCTAGAAAGAATAGGACTGTTAGTATCAGCTTTTATATAAGAAGTGGATTATCTTTGATTGCGTTAAACCCATCTTGGAGGGAAATTACGTTTCTACAGAATATTTTTAGAATTACAAAAGAATTGTCTCATTTGAATAAGCATCAACTGAATATAGAAAAAAGAATAATTTCTGAACTTCAAAATTAAGGAAGTTGTTATTGATATCGCATCTAAAGGATTTTTTAATGTAAAAATTCAAAGTAAAACAAACTAAAATTCAAAGCAAAAAAATGAATGACAGAGGGTAAAATAACAACAACAAAAGACTGATTAAATCATAAGAAGAATTCTTTAATTAACAAAATTAAATCAAATAAAAAGGGAAAAGGATATTTAATTAATATTTGTGTTAACATATTTTATATAAAATTTTAAAAAATCAATGGTTTAATAATAAATGAAATGGAAGTTAAGAAAAGAACTCCGTATGTTTTCCTTTTAAATCGGAAATTTGAAATCCAATAATTAATTTCAATATGACTGAATAAAAAAAATGTGTATTTCTTTAATATTTTAAATTTGATATCTTAAATTCAACTATTGTAGAAATATAAAAAAATAATAAATTTCACATAATTGTTTTAATTGGGACGAACAAAGGTAACTGAGGTAATAAAACTGTGAAAACACAGATTATGCTAAAAGCGGGTATTTTTCGAAACCTACTCTTAAGAATTAATTATGCACTTTATTCATCTTGTTTGGATTAATGAAAGGAAAAAAAAGGCTAGATTAAAATAATTTAAGAAATTACATAATCTGGAAATAAATGTCGATTCCAGAGACATCACAATCACATGAAAACAAGAACTGCGTTTGTCACATTATCTCCAACTATGTAATTTCTTAAGCTTTTCTCTGATATCACATCCTTTTTCCTCCTGAAAGGTACTCAATGAATTCTAAAACTAAATTAGAGGAACAGTAAACTGATATCACATGGGTATGAATTGATTCATTTAACCAGGTGCCTCTTCAGAGTCCTCTCATAAAATAAAGGGCATTATATTTTTTCAGAAAATTTAATTTTTTAAAAGCCATTTTGATAGAATGTTTTATTCATCGCTACTTCCATTTTTTAGAAAAGTCACGAAATCGATTTAGGAAGAATCTCGCCTTTTTAGATCGCAATCAATTGAAGAAAGAAAACCCTTGAATACGCATTCTCCTTTCAAATTCACATATTACCCCACATCAATGGAAAAGCATATAATCTTCAACGACAATTTTGAATAATTTTATTCCGAAGAGGAAGTGATTCAGAAATAGAAATTTTTTTTTAGTTCTTTAAAAGACACGCTTTTCTTTTAACCTTTTTTTTTAAATTTTAATATTATTTTTTTAATCTTAACCATTTTGTTTGATTCGAAACTAAATAAAGGTTTTACAAACTGCCCTCTTTTTCTTCCACCTTTTTCCTCGCCCTTATTTTGGTGGAATGAAACCAACTGGCGCATGCGCATTAATTTGGAGGTTTTCTGAATCTGAAAACAGATAGTCACTTGCATCGTTTTCATGTACTTGATCATATTCCTATCTTGAAACGATCTTGCCTTCAAGCTCTTTTTCATGGAAATATCAGCCAGTAAATACATTTTCAATCGTAAAAAAAAAATTGAGAAAGCAAATGAAATCTTTATTTCAGTATGTCTACAATTTTACAGTTAAAATAAAAAAAATAAAAAAAAATTATATTATTATAATTTTTTTTATTTATGAATGCGACTTGAGAAATGTCACCGTAATAAATATTTAGAAGAGGCTGAAATCGATATTTCGAAGCACCATCCTATGATTAAAGTGGAAGTTTAGGCTTGACTCCTCTACTTTTTACATTGTCTTAAAGTTCTACTCGTAATTAATATGCTTAGAAGAATATATTTAATATAGTCGTAACACATGTTAGTATAAAAGCGGTAACTAAAATAATGAAAATTATTATTGTGAATGTATTTAAAATATTTTTAAATATTAAGATTAGAAAACGAGGTTGTAGTAGAAATAGATTAATAAAAAAGTTTTTTTTTTCTTTTTTCTTTTTTGAAATAACCTTCGAAGAAGTGGTAAAACTTTAAAATACTGATTTATTTCTAATGAAAAATTTAACTAAAATATCGAAAAACCCTCCATTAATGAGGGTTTGCCTACTAAGAAGTAACACTGTTTAGGGACGGGTGAAGAGGGCCAGGACAGATGAAGACACCCCCCCCCCTCTAGAGTAGAATCTCACAGCCGTCTTCCAAAACTCTATAGTGTCCACATTGTCTATGTCCCAGATAATATGGAAATTTATTTGCTCTAATAGATTTTCAAAACGTTTTGAAGTATTTTTTCACGATGTAAGTCACATCAGGCAATTTGCATATAATATGTCAGCCTACAAACATTTTCATCTTGAATCATTCATAACATTAAAAAAAATGTAGTATGTTCCTTAACTAGTTGATTTAAAATACATATTTAACAGAAAAATAAGTATCGTATAGGAAGCTTGAAAAACGTATAATTAAAATATTTGGTAATTTAAATTTAAAAAAAATAATTGTATAGGAAAAGTAAAGCTAAGAAAAACCTGAGGTATAACCTCCCAAAGAAACCTGACATCGCCTGAAAACATATTCATCCCATCACTGCATAAAATTTCCATCAAAACCCTTAATTGTTAATAAACCCGCCCATACAAGCCAACAGCTATGTTCGAATTGACCACGTGTCGCTGTCAGCCTGTGCCTTGTTCTGTAAACATCCTTTGTCTGGTGCGGAAACGTGTAACCTGAGATCGGGGAGTTACGGAAGCCGTCTCGTGTTCGTGTTGACACCGGTTTCGTTCGTCCGTGCATTCGAAATGAACTGCATTCCCGTGATGCACTGCCTTCGGGAACCCTATGACCTGTCCGATGTCGAACACCCGACAAGGTACAGTCCTGAAGGACGCAGCATCGAATCGAAAAATCTGTCGTTCCAAATTAGTTACTACGAAAAAATGATTGTGGCAGTCTGTTAGGTTTTAGATACAGCATTGTATTAGCTAAGTGTTTATATTTGATATTTATCTTCATAAATATAAATCGATATTAATTTTTAAAAATTATTCTAATTATTTGAAATACAAAAAGGGAAATGGTGTTTAGGACACTCACAATGGTCGGGCATTTCATTTCTCATAAATGCGAACACTCAAGAATTTACGTAAAATTATTTGACTTCAAAGAATGTCCAAAATTTAAGGAAAATAATAAAAAAAAATTATTTATTTCAATTTATTGCATTTATTTATTAAAAAAACTATAAATTGTATCCTTTATTTGATATTATACCAGTGTATCTTTTATAAATTGATTAATTTTAAGAGAAAGTATAAGGTATAATGTGTTTCTACATGGTAAAACGCTTTAATTTTTCAAATAGTGTGCTTAATTTTTCATTTTTCATTCCTCTTTAAAGTAATTGTTAAAACCTACTCTTCAACACTTTTTCACATAGTAAAATCTGGACACTCCATTTTTGATTACTGAATTTGTAAAGTGTTTTGTGTCTTTTGTATAATACAAGAAATACATTCTCCTAAAAAGAAACGCTTGGATGCCTGACTGTGTGCAGTCGAATCTATTGAATTTACCGCCATAAAATTTGGCGCAGATGTAGTTTTAATAGTGAGTTAATGCCCACTAAAGCCTGAATTTTAAAATTTGATGAATTTTTTTTAATTTGATGCTTTATATTTCTTTGGATAATTTTCCTGAAATATCATTTCTGATAACCACATAAAGAATTAATGCGCCTTTTAAAAAGAACAGACATTTGCAGTTTTAATAAAAAAAATTTCTGAATGTGTAATGTAATTCACAAAATCTTCAGAAGTTTAAAAAATATAAGCAGGGTTTAAAAAACTTTTAGAATTAAAATTTTTGCATTCGGTAATTTTGACTTTATAAAACGTTCAAGGATATATCCCAAAAATGACCCAAGAATCTTGTCACGGACAATGCCATGTAGACCTTGCTAAAATTCCAATATCTGATATTTGCTTCTAAGAAAACAAAAATTTATAAAAATTCACTTTTTAAGTATGTAATAAAAATTTAAAGAAATTCATAATTTCAAAATTCAAGTAGTAGAATAGCCAAATACTATCAACGTTTCTCACATGTTGTGAAAAAAAGTTATTTTAATGTTTCTGCGCTGATCTTAAATCATTTTAAAAGCTGACATATTCATAATCTTGATTATCTGCCTTCCTAAAAATTAATTTAATTTATTACTGCGAAAGAAGACAATCAAATTCACAAGCCCCTATGTTCTGGATATTTTTTTTAAATATAAATATGCTTAAGTATAGACTAATATGAAACTCTTTGGAACAAAAATCATGGATCAGTTTGCTAGACTTCTAAATCAAGAAAATTAGCGCAAACTTTCAGAAATTAGCTTCATTTATACTGTAGCTATTCTGAATTACAGCTTGTTATCTAAGCTTTTTTAACTCAGCCTCTCTTTCATTTTCTTTTTCTCCGACAACTTTTTTTAACCTTGTTCTGAAACAGCTGTTCGTTTTTGTTTTTGTTTTTTTGGCACGAATTCTTTCTTTTTTACTTCTGAACTCTTTCCTTTCTATCGTTCATTTAACACCTAAATAATTCTCTAGAAAACAACTCATTATTACTTGCACTTTTCAAAATTGCAACCGTTAATTTATAAATTAAATTGTTAATAACTTAATAACTTGTTATCCTTTCTAGTTATGCTTAATTTTTCAACAAACTTTAAGTTGTTGTTGCTTTCAACTAACTTAGTTCATTCTTTTAAGCTGTTCTTTTTATTTTTTCTTCCTTTAACAAGATATGCATTTTCAAATTTCATTAAAAATGTATACCAAAAAAAATTGCAACTCAAATGCATGCCAAATAAAATATCAGAATTCCGAGGTAAAACATTGTGCATTTGATCAGGTTTGACTTATCGTTTGGTTTAGAAGGATTCACTGACTATACATTCAACCTGAATGAATTTATAGTAATAATTCGTTTAAGTTAATTATATCAAAGTTCTGCTAAACTGCATGGATTTAGGTAATCAGCCAATAAAATCCAATCTTGTTAAAAACTTGACATAAATAAAATGCTTGTAATCTGAACTTGATTAAAAGTTTTCTTTTGTGCCAATTTCTTTAACCCTATAAGTTTAACAAATAATATTTAAAGGAATTTATATCAAGCCATTTTAAAATCAACTTCATTTTGCCAAATCATGGGCTCTCTTTCTCTCTCTCTCCCTTTCTCTCTCTTTTTTTTTTTTTTTTTTTTTTTTTACTCACGCCTTTACTTTCAAAATGTAATAACAAAATTTTATTTCTTGCATGCGAGTTCTTCACAACATAATCAGCAACACATATTTTTCCAGACTTTCAGCTTCGTTGGTTAATAGTTCATATTTCTAGTAAACACGAACAAAGATGTTTATGAAGATTGTAGATAAATTTGCGTAAGTTCGGAAGGTTAAATATATATATATTGAAATTTTCACAGATTGGCGAGGTGGAAAAGAGAGTGCGGGGGGACATCATTGGAGGAAAACAGGGGAATAAACAGCGGAGGATGGCTTAATCTAAATCTACTAAACGGTAAAATGAATTTTAACAAAAATATTTTTGTCTTGAAGTATCAAAGAAAAAAAATCGTCATCAAAAATTATATATTTAGTTTTTTTTAGGCTATGTTATCGACACTCATCGTAGGTATCGATGTCTGGAGAACTTATTTTGACTTCATATCAACAAAATAAGAACACACTTGTTATGAAATTAAAATGGCATTCCATGCACTTAAGCATACACAAAATGCTTAAAGTGGGGTTTTAAAATCACGTTTGCATTCCTTCATATAATAAATCGAAATTCTCATATGAGTTGGACGAATTGGCGGTAGATTGATTCTAAATTAACTATCATCATCTAAAAATAATTACTTTACAAAGAGTGAACTAATTTTCTTTCCCTTTTTCGTTAAGTCGCAAAATTTTCATTAAAATTAAAATGTTAACAAAATCCTATATTAAATTTTCCCCCTAGTGTTTGAAGCTATTTAAATTTTAAACTTATAGTTTTAATTATCACATTTTTTCAGAAGTCTAAAGATTGAACATTTTGCAATTTATTAGCACCCATCTTTTTGTTTAAATTCTTTTTTAGAAATCTGATTAATTAATGGATCTTAATGTTTTTTCTCTTCAAAAGAAGGAGACCAATTTTTTAAAAAATATATATATATATATATATATATATATATATATATATATATTAAACGGATATATTTTCTTTTCAACACCTCTATAAATATTCTTCAATTTAGAAAGCAAATATATACTTTCATTTTTTGCCTTATTTTATTATTCAAAATTATATGAAATGTATATACATATTAGTTAAATTGTATTTTCACTTTCTTTTATTAATATTTATTTAAAAAAATAAATATTAATAACTTTTCAATAATTTATAAAAATTAAAATATAGTTTCATCGCCAAGTAAAGCAGATTCTCCTATTATTTTATTACATCGAATTTAGATCGATGAATTAAAATGAATAAAAATTTATACGATTTAAATTAGCGGACTTTATTTTTAAAAGCAAGAATCTGCCTGATGTTATATTAAAGACAAGATTGCTCTTGTATATAAAATATCCATTTCTTATAATAAAATTCAGCATTCATTTTTAATCAGAAACTAAAGTAAGAAGTAAGAAACTAAGAAGAAAAATTCACACACACACACACACAAATAAAAACATTAAAAAAAAAAAAACCTTCATAAACTAGAAAACTTACGCTAAAACCGCCATCAATATATTTCAGACATTTTTACCAATATATTACATTCTTTTACTGGGCTAACTTTATTGCGTTTTGCTTTTTCAAACAAATATTAGAAGATCACATACACAATTTATTTGTGTTTTTTTTAACTGTTAATATAGACTTTGTAGTTAAAGACTAAATCGAAGTCAAAATGTATTGAATTTGAAACAGTTGTTATTTGTATTTTCGGTAGCCTGCCGACTGAAAAAAAAAAAATGCTAGTTTTACTATCGAAAACTCATAAATGAGCATTTCGATTATCCAGTTCAAAACAGAAACTACTCATAAAATCGTGGTTAAACAAATTATAAGAACATAGTGACCTTTGATGTAAGCACTAATAATACCAACTTCTTACAAGTTTCGAATGAGAATGATGAAAATTGTACTTTCACTGCAATAATAAACTATAACTGTCAATACTTTAAAACTTAAAAATTCTACTTGTTTTCATTGTCAGAGTAGGAACGTTGATATAAAATCCAACTTATAACGTATAGCCTCGTAATTCTTTTATTTTAATTGCTGTCTTCTTTTTAAAAATGCATTAAAAATATTATAGTCTAAGGATTATTTTTAATAGGTGTGCAAGTAGCAACTCGTTGCTGAAACTGGTTGCATTAAGAAATATACTGAAATGTTGCTATTTTTGCTAAAAGTTGCTTAGTCATTGCTTTTAACTAAGAGTCATTTGCAAGATATCATACCATGTGTATCAATTTTATACGAGATGGATATCGAAATAAACAACATTTACTCCATTGCATTCTATTCTGTTTTCAACATAAAATAAAATAAACGCTGTTTACGATATGGAATGGATTTTTTCGACATTAAGTGACCATTCTGTGAGTGATTTAATAGTAAAAAAAAAGTAATTCGCAATATTTTATCATGGTAATTTGAGTCTTGAGGGCGATCCCCATCCAGGTTCAATAAAAAAAATTGACGAAGAACTTCAAGTTTTAGTGGATGAAAATCTATATCAGACTCAAGAAGTGTTTGGCAGAATAGTTAAAAGTTACTTACCAAGATATATCACTTCGATTGCACGCAATGGGAAAGATACAGGAGGAAGGAAAATAGGTTTTTTATAAACTGTTGGGAGAAACAAAAGTCGAAGAATTGGAAGATATATATATGTATATATTTGTACAAAATCATTACGAGTGATGAAAAGTGGATTCAGTACGACAATCTTAAAGCCAAAAAAAAGCATGGGTTGATGCAGGTAAACCATCAATATAAATTGCGAAAACGAATATACATACTAAGAAAGTGTACTTTGTGTATGATGTATTGTTAGTTATTTATAAGTTAGTTAAAAGTTATTTACTACGAGCTTCTGGAATATGGTCAGACTATTACAGTTGAACTTACCAAGTCCAATCAATCAAATTAAGTGATGTTTTGGAGGATAAAAGATAATCATTTACGAATCATTATTGTTGCATGACAATGCTCGTCCACATATTGCAAAACGATTCCAGTAACTCATCTTCTTAAATTGGAATGTTGTCCAAAAGCGGCGTATTCTCCGGAATTGCTTCCTTCTCATTACCACTTATTCAGAAAGAAGTCTTATAATTTGAAAGACCAATAATTCATGGAAGTTTAAAATGTGCGAAAATGGATCGATAACTGTTTTGATTCGAAACCACCAAATTTCTTTCGTGAAGGCTTTCATCATCTATCAGATAAATGACAAAAGACTATAGATAGTAATAGCGAATATTTCCATTACTGATCTTTGTAACGAGTATCGTTCCAATGAAGAAGAATTTGAGCTCCCCCAAAAATCCATGTTTGTATTTACACATCTAATAATCAAATTTGATTTTCTTTATCAGTCGCATTTGTTATTATATAAATTATTATTAAAATATTAGTTGTAAGTTCAATTAACTCTTATACAAGAATTAACATTAATAATTCCGTCAACAAAGAATTTTTAAGCATCAAATTCTAATAGAATTAAGGCCGTGTTATTTTAATAGCCGTACACATGCTTTATTTATTGTATATATGAGACCTCCCAATAAAGTGGGGTCTCAACGCATCAAACTGCTGCTGAAAACTTAATTATCTAGATAAGCTGCTTCAAATTCAACACTTTCTTTTAAGATGATGAAATTTCGCTTTCTTATGTAAACGCAGATAATTAAAAGAATTTCTTCCCCCTTAACCTTCATCATTTTAAGAAAATCATACGATTAGATGTTAGATAAAGAAATAAAAAGGGTTTTTCTTGAAGACCATGAAATGTATTAAGGAAAATAATTCAAAAAATTAAATTTTAAAAAATTGTCAGAACATAGGAAAAATTTGCACGACATCTGAATGTGCTGTATTTAAAAAGAGTATTGTTTAAAATAAATTACCTTAAATTTGGGATAAAATTTATCTAATCTCTAAAATTTAATTTTTCGGAAAATAAAATAATAGTAATTCTTCTTCTGTAAATATTCATATTCCCAACACATGATTGCACCATACGACATTTAATTTTTCCCTTAAAAAGATGGTAATCATGTGATTGCAAAAGCAATCTAGGATAGCTATTTTGTAATCAAAGCAGACAACATAATGCAGGAAGTATGTCGTATATAAAATTAAGCAATCAGTGTAAATGAAAGATGTTTGTCTCTACTATTGTGACATATAAATAATCAAGATTCGTTTAACTAACGCATAGGTTTCATTTCTAAGATTTCTATATTAAATAATTCATTCTTATTATATTTGCTGTTTATTCTTGCAACAATATAATCGCCTTGTGGTAACTATTAAATACTTTATCTGGATGTGCCAACGTAACGTTCGTAAAATTCTCAGAAATAATTCTTGCCTGATAATGCGCATTCATTGAAGTATAGATACATCAAACTAATTTTTTTTTTCAATTTACTACTGCTTCAAGATAGTTATTAAAATAAAATTATCAAAAACATAATATTTGTAAAGAGGAAAATAAAAATATGATAATCGTTTGCAATTCGTCAATTAATATCGGTTTATATTTTAATATTGTTAATAAAAGTTAATTTTATAATTATATGAATAGAACTTTTTTTTTCATAATTATGATTGCTCTATTCATTTATAATTATGTTGGTTTATGTTCAGAAAAAGAATTATTTTATTGCTTTTTAATTAAAATCAACTTCTTTCATCAGAATAATTCTTATATATTTAATTTTTTCATCTTGATTGGCTTATCCATTAATTAGTTTACTTCTAATAATTAACTGCTAAATAAATTGTTTTTAATCAAACTTGTAATTATTTAGGTACAAATAAAGAGCTGCAATTTTTGTATTCTTTTAAGATTATTATATTATCTTTCAAACATTCTTTTTTATATATGTTTTTTACTCTATGCATAAAAATTTATAAAACTTCCTTTTTATGCATAAGCAATTTTTTCTTTCAGTTCTGCTCTGTTTTTGGGAGTTTCTGATATTAATTTCCTGAAAACAATTTTTTTTTCTGTCAAATAGTTTAGCATTTTTTAATTTACAGAAGTTAATTTACTCCGTTTATATATATATAGTAGTACACATGATTTTTAAAAAAATCGTCAACTTAACTTTCGTTATTGAGTTTGTTGCATGAATAACCAATCTGTATGTGCGCATGCTCTTTTTACATTTCTGAATTTTCTTTACACATTTTCTGAATTTTCATTCTGTTTATTCATCTTAGAAACTTACGATATTCTCTATTTTTAACGTAAAAGATGTTGAATCATTTTTAGCAGAAAAAAGAAAAAGAAACCTTTTTTTTACTTGCAAGAGCTTGCCTTATTATTTTGAAAATAACTTTTTCATATTAAAGTCAACAAAATTCTTACCCCTGAATTCATTCATTACGGTGAATGCACGTTGAAAAAAGAAAAAGCTTTAAGAAGTAAATTTTTTCTTGAAACATGTTATGTAGAATGTAAAAATTCACAGAAAATATCTATAAAATGACTCAACTTTCTAAATAAATGTAGTATTTTTAGTTGAATTTTTAAAAAAAGGGCTTTTACGATTGAATTTGTATAAATTGAGTCACACGGAAAAATTTAGGGATCGCGAAAATTTTCAAAAGGCAGATTCATTCAGATTCTACGACAAAGACATGTTACAAACCTGTAAAGTTGCTGCTTCCCAACACGGTTAGTGCAATCACTGGAAAGACCGTTTGACGATCATCTCTGTTGGCTGCTGATCGGGTGCCGCATTAGTGATCTCAAAACTTGGCGATGACTTTGGCGACAAATATATATTACTGGAAACTTCGAGAATTTTAGTGATCAATCCAATAGGAACCAAGATACGTCTGATTGGTCCCGAACCTTCTCGGCCCGCCTCCTGGGAACTATTAAAGACCGGCAATCTCAAGCTGCAATGAATCGTAGACAGTTGGAGTCGTGTATCGAGTCGTCGAGGGGAAACGAAGCAACGTCGGTTGCTGAATTGAGCTGCGTGCCTATTCCTGATGTTTACTATGGAAGCAGCATCAAGTCCTGTGAGTATTATCCAGTCATGTAGTAGTGTGTTGGCGAGGAGTCAGTGGAGATTTGCAGAAGTTTGGAGAGACCGTAGAGTGAAGCTACGAAGATTCTCTCTCCTGGTGAATTCTGTCTGGCCGCTTTGTGTGCTGTGGCTGTTATTACTACCGATTTCGATTTGTGAGCTACTGTTTGTTGAAGTGTGCTGACCTGTGTACGTTTCGTCTGTATATATTTGCCGTCTTTGTGTTAGTGTCTTCGTGTCAATAAAAGTCGCCGTCCGTTATTAAAGGACTGTATTTTATTTCATCGATCAACAAATCAAAAAGAACCCCGTAGGAAGAGTAAATCCGTAACAGACACTATCAATTTTTTTTTCTTACAAATGTGGAAGAATTTTTACAATCATTTTTGTTTTTGTCTTTGCGAAGAATTTTTGTACATTCTAAAAAGGATTGCAAATAGAAAAAGTTTAAAAATTGTGTTGTTTTTAATTGCTGCTCTGTTTGATCTTCGAATTCTTCCGAGTAATAGGATTTTCACCGAAAATTTTCTAATAATCCTCAAATCTATTACACCAATGTTGATTTCTCTTTTTCAAAGAATGTACTCAGGAAAGGTAAATTCATTCCAACAACTTTTTTCATACATGTTTCGTGTAATTCTAAATAAAATAGATATAATTGGGAAACATTGTACATAGAAAAGTTTGAACTACATTAATTGTTACTAGAAGGACAATAATTTCTCTTAACAAATATTATTCTTAAACGAAAAAGAATTCTCTTTCACAAATTTATTCAGAAAGATAAATTTATTTTCATGTCGAGAATGTTCATACCTACTAAATAAGTCAAAGCATTGTTGCCAAATAACTATTTTACATGAAAAAATTTGTCATTAAACTTACAGCTACAGCCATACATATTCAAAAAGTGAATATTCATTTATATCTTAATCATATATGATGGACTATATATCATTGATTGGAATATTCTTTAGCTTCATATGGCTGCATTTGCTGTGTTGATATCTGTATCAGCAGCAACAGATGTAGCATAAAATTAGCAAGAAACTACAACAACCCCGTAAATAAAGATGTTTAGTCGTCCGATCTACTTTTCGAAATTTAATCGATAGCCTCTATGGCAAATATGTGTGATTTGTAGTATATTTTTCATTGTAAGTCCCTTTTACTATATTCTAAAGATCTTTTATTTTCTCTCATCAATGATTTTATTAAGATTACTAAGAAAGTTCGCATGTAAAAATATATTTCTGAAACATTTTTATGCTGTAACATCTCAAGAAAGTCACACTAGATGTGTTGTATCGTATTGTGTTCTTGTCCTCCAGTTCAAAATGAATAACACAGTTATATTTCAATTAATCAGATCTAAACAGAAAATGCAGTTAAAACGTTCGACTTCTACTGAATACAGCTGGAGTGGCATTTTTGATTGTATGTATGTAACTGATAAGGTGCTGTGTTATCTCAGAAGACACTGCGGGATGAGAACTAAAGTATTTATTTGCAAACAGAAGCAAATAATTTAAATAAAAATATTATACCACTAATTCATGTTGACCTTACAGGTCATACATACTATCATATACAAGTGCATGTTCCTTGGCTACCGAAAATACTGAATACTGTTTTATTAGGAGAAGTCAACTTGAAAAATCCTGAAAACTCAAGAATTGCCAGTGAGAGGGAAAGAAGTGAGAATCCCTCATCGATCTTCTCTATAGATAGCCATCATTGGAACCTGACAGAGTTGCCAAACGGAGATTCTAAATTAAGCCATCATAATATAAGCAAGACAAGTTGGAGTCATTTATTCTAGAACACACGTTACATTCAAAAGCTTTATCGTATAAGTCAAACGCATATTCAAAATTTATACGAGAAAAAATTCGCCGAGATTTACATGAAAATTCGTTCCCTTTTGTTTTCTTATACGCACGGTCATTATTTTCATTTGTCCCATTTTACAATCATAAGAGTAGATTTCATCTTTTTTGCTGTTTGTTTGTTTTATTCTTGGATACTCTGCAAAACTTTATATTAAGTGTGACGTGAAACACAAGCTGATACATTAAACAATGTGGAGATTATCTTACAGATTATTTTTCACCAAAAAACTCAATGTTAACCTTTAGCAAGAGGTAGTTTTTGAAAGGAAGATGAAAATTGATTGAAAAGATGATTTTGAAAATAATAATCAGTTAATGAAAATCACATGCCCAAAGACAATATTAGTTGTTCTCATTGATCAATTGAACATAGATCGTTAAGGGAGTTTCAATTTTAGGTTCTGAAAGCCCTCAATAAATAAATATCAATATCTTTTTACGAGATTTATTTTTATGCAATGATAATAATATGTATCTCCTGAACTCGGCTGCAGAAGTTTTGATCTTTTTAGGCTAATCGAAATTTCCATTTTTAATAGAAGTTCCCAAAAAAATTTTTTCAAAAATACAAACGAATATATATTGTTTAAGTAGCGCATAAATAGATTGTGTGTACAAAAGTGTAGATAGAAGTGTGCCCTATTTTTGTGTACCCGTGAATGTCAGTGGGCTTCTATTTTTTCACCTCTCATGATATTTCTCTTTCAAACAGTGCCATAAGCGCACTGGATATAAGGGATATGTCATCTATATCCTTGTGTCTCCAATTGCTATGTCACTGCATATATTCTCAGTATCTCGTTTCGGAAGCTATTTATAGATACATAGAAGCCCACTGTTTCCCATTTTATTGCATTTCTCTCATCAATTTTCATTCTCATCTGTTTACCTAGAAGGTTCTCAGTTCTTTTTTGCAGTCTTTTTATACCGCAGTTTCTTCAAGTTATCTCTACTACTATACTGCCAACCAATTGCAGTAAGATATAAAATATAGTTGTGCAAGTCTTGCACACTGTGTGTGCTCTGTTATTTCGTTATTTAAATAATACATCTTGAAAATGTTTCGAGAAAGTTTTCATATTCCGAATTGTCCGCTAGTCGAATCGAATCATCCCGTGAATGTCAATATGTCATTGAGAAGGAAAAAATTTATGATAATTTTTTAATGAATAACAACCCATTCTTTTTCCCACCAGCAGCCGAAGGATGAATGGACCGGACGGCCCAAGCAGCTGGGTGATAGCCGCAGCATGCTGCTTCATCAACATGATGATGTACGGCATGACAAGGTTGTCTGGCGTGCTCTTCGTTGCGTCTGTACCCAGGTACGGAGTTAACAGAGAATCGGCCTCCTTCCCCTACACGTTCGCCAATTTTGTACGGAACACAGCAGGTAAATTTTCCTAAATATACATTCAAATGTAATAATAAATTTAATATGCACAATTCTAATTATTTGATAAAAAAAAGTTAATGAATAAAATATATCTTTTTTTCATTAAATTTACTTTTAAATTTAAAGTTTTGAAATGCTAAGAATCCACCTTTAGTTATCATTTTACAGTATTCAAAATGCTTCACAGAAAATCTCATATTTAATACTGTTATTACAATTCCATGATTTCAGGTCCGCTGGTGGGGTATCTCGGCGATAGGCTGGGTGTCAGGTTAGTGACCACATTCGGATGTCTACTGGCTGCCATTGGAGTGGGCACCTGTTTTCTGGCCGAAAGCATAGGAACTATCACAGTACTCTGGGGAACAATATTTGGTAAGTTTCTAATCATTTATCTCCTGAAAGCATTGGAGTGGGACAGAATTGGAGGAGGGAGGGGATATGCAAACCCTCAATAGATTATTATATGAGTGTCCCTTTTTCAATGTCATTTAGTGATGCAGTGTAGCGTGTTTTATAATGAAGAAACCCGAATATATATTTTGCAAGCCTTTCTTTCCACCGATTGGATCCAAATTTTGACCCAGATCTAAAATTTTGGTAATAAGACCGCATATCAAATTTCATTTCTCGTTGCGTTTTTGCGTTTGTGTGTTGTTGCGTTTTTTAGTTACCTCGTTCAGCAACACACTGATTTATAAATCAACAAATGCAGAACAATAACTTAAGGGATGGGAATAACTCGTCCCCACCTTTAACTAGTTTGATCCAATATTTAATACTTTTGAAGATAAATCTATATATTAAATTTCCTTTATATAGCTTTGTGCGTTTTGTGAGAGAATTCTCTCTACCTCTATCGTATTATATCTAAATTTTGATAGAAATCTACGAATGTTATATTGAGACACCATATTGAATTTGAATTTCATTACTATAACTTAATGAATTTTTCAGCTATGTTTTGACTTTTAGTTTCATAGATAGATGAAATTCAATAGATTCAATTCATAGATTCATGAATTCCAAGAATGTGTTTTTCCGGGGAAAAAAAGGAGATTCGTTAATATCTTGAGGTCGAATTTTTTGACGATTGCAATATTTTCCCTTCGTATGTAAACTTCATATCTCAGAAAATTAAAAGGACTGCACCTTTATTAAACTTTGTAAGCATCTGTATTTAAAAAATGATTTTTTTCTATATTTGATTTTGCTTCTTGAAATAAGTAAAAGCAGCAATAATAATATCAACGAAAGTTACAAAAAAAAAAAGTTAAATGATTTACATGTGTTTATCTGCCTGGATCAATTCGTTATACTGTCAGTAAGTGTCATGAAAAAGAAAATACGGGACAGGGCGTTGACTTGGATTAGAAAATTTTGTTTTTCTTCATTCCTTAAGATGGATAATTTTTTTTAAGGTTTCTCGAGATAAGATAATTTTTTACACGACTTCCATGAAAAAATAGATTGAAAAAATTTCGTCGCTAGAACTAGACTGATTCTTATCTGAAGTTCCGCTCAAAAGAACATTTAATTTTTTTTTCTTACTTTTTTCTCTATATTGGAAGTTTTTATATTTTAGTATTCAGCTGAAAAATCACAAAAAGGCTCTAACTCTAAACTAAGTTAAGAGAAATTTTATGAGTTGAAATGCTACTGAAATCTAATATTATATAAAAGGATTGGGAAAAATCGAATTTTTCATATTTTACGAGCTACTGCAATGTCTGTATGTATTGATTCTTTCTTTCTAGTAGCAATACTTTATTTAAGGAATAAAAGTTGAAAATTGAATTCTGATATGAAAGGTTTATTAAAAAAGAATTCTGTTAGAGATGACATGACTTTTACTTGCATAAAATAAATCAAATAAAAAATATTTTTTAAAAGCATATATTCATTTATATGGTACTGTTTTGCCGACTACATTACTTTTTACTTTTATTATTTTCAAACATTTACTCTTTAATTTGTAATGTATTATTATAAATAACATGACTGAAACATTATGACATATAGAATTTTGAAAGCAGTTTCTCACAAATTAATTAACTCTCAAAAGTTCGAGTTAGTAGGGCAAAATCAAAATCTAATTAGTTGATAATTAACTTCTGAAAATATTAAAATGATATTTTGGCTCAAGAATACACAAAAATAAAAATTTCAGATTTCTAGCAAATGGACAAAATTTTATCTTTGTAAACCAGAAACAAATGAAAAAAAATACTTTAAAAAATTCGCATCGGTTAAATTGAAGCCAAAAGTAAATTTTATTTATCTAGAAGGAAAGGATTTTTTTTTTCCTCTTTCATTGCGTTTTCTAATCAATTTTACTCATCGATGATATTTAAACAAAATACATTTGTTTATCTCACTTATGAAGCTCAATTTTAAGCAATACTTCAACAACTCACCAAAAAAGAAAACTCTTAAATCATTCAAAAGAAAGGGGAACTACGTGTTTTATCTCTATTAATAATAAAGGAGAACGTACGTCTATGTGCGCATTGGCGTTCTGGAAGGCAGATCACTTGGCCTAGATGTTCCAAATTTGGTACAGACATTACGGAGTATGGAATTGTGTACCTCGAAACTTTTTTTAAAGTTTTAAGAAATTAAAAATTATACAAAATTTTGATGTTTTACCATCAGTATTTGGTTTTTGCGCCATTTTAAAATTCAAGAGATTTTTTTTATAATTTTAAAAGGGGATTTAATTGAAACAATAAAATTCAAACTGCTTCTATTATTTCATGAAATATTTAATCATTCGATTTTCTTCCATCTAGAAAGGTTCTGCTAATTATTTAAAAATCCTGAACGAGGAATCAAAAATCATAAAAAACAACGTGTACTTTGAAATATATTATCTTGATACTTTATTTTCTTAGAAGAAATGAGCTGTCAAGGAACTCGACTCCATTAGAAACATTCATATGCGCAATAAAGCAGGTATGGAAGGTGTAGGGTTATTAAAATTAGCAGACTTAAATGACTGTTCATGATTAAAAATAGTTTTATGAGTAAATGCTGAACATTAAGTTTTCAGTAAGAGATTGGATTGAAATCAAAAATAACCAAATATTTTCATTGAATCAGCTAGTCACCAAAGCCGGTTAGCTTCCAATATCCTGAAAAGCTCTCAAAATCAGTTTGACTTTATTTACAGTAACCGCAAGGAAATGATAAGGCAAGCACTATCAGCCCTACTCAATCAAGGAAATCCGGCTTTTTATGAAGAACTCAAATCCTCACATAAAAGGGGCTAAACTTTGTTGCCTTAAGTTATCACTGATTCGCTTTTTGCATCATGAAAGGAATAAACTATTTGTCTTGCAAAAGTAATGACATATAACAGCTATTCTTACTTATTATGGGTCTTTTTGTGTTTAATTTTGCAGAATAATGAAAAGAATTCAGCTTGTATTTAATCTCTTAGTCGTCCGTAACGTGTTTGACGCATTCAAGTAAAACTTCTGTAGAGCGGCCGTAACGCTCTTCAAGTGTTCTTCTACATTTTAAAACTTTTAAACGTTTAAAACTCTTTGAAAATGTTTACTTGCTTGAGGTTTTATTTTTGTTCGTTGTAATACAGCAAAAAACAAAGAAAAAACAGAAATTTTCACGGATAGAAAAGGACGGTAACAGGGTTAAATCCCTTGAATACAAATTTTTTACTCTTCATTTTCTATGAAGATGTGGAGAACCAGTTCTGAATTTTTAAAAAAAATTCCTGAATTTTTTTTTTTTTCAAATTATTTTTAAGTCAGAAGATGGGGGATTGAGGATTAAATAACCCCAAAGAAACTACTTTTACTAAAAACTGCTTAAATTAATTTTAAAAGGTTAGTGGGATGTATATGTTTCGTTAATAGCAAAAGTAGCGATTTCTGTGCCACCTAAGTTAGCGATTTATGTACTTACTTGTCGTCTTTGACGACCAGTTTGCTCACCCGAGATTATTGATTTTTTTAAAGCTGTTAAACGGTTAATATGGCATGGAACTATTTAAATTTTCCTTATTATTTGATTCGATTAAAACAGGACTTTACTGAAGACAAGACATTAAATGGATCAATATAATATTAATTGTTATGGGTGCAAATTTATGATACGAAAAAAAAGTGAAGGGAAAATCCTATTTCGAAGTCCAAGGAAAGCAATGTTTTAGTTATTGGACAAAAGCATTCGATTGAGTGTTTTGATAAATGAGTTTGAATTTCATCACAGCATTAAAAACAGACTTTCTACCAAATTATATTTAAAAATAAATTGTAAAAAATATCAATAAAAATAATTTTTTGAATTTTAGGGCAAAAATTATATTTGTGAAATAAGAGTTTTGAAGATATAAATATCAATTTGCGCAAGAAATAACGAACTATTCATCTGGCAATGGCTAGGCATATTTTCATGCTCGATTACATTTTTTTTTGACGCTTATTCCTATAATCTTGATTTCTATAACATATCTTTTCTCCTGAATGAATAGAGTTCTGTTTGATAGTGAATCTTGTCTAGAGAATTTATAATAATAATTTATAACTCCATTAATTAGATAATAGGAGCTTGAAGTAAATGCAACTGTAAAAACATTCAATAAAGTTTCTGAAACGTTCGTATGCAGGTTTGTTTACATTTGACTGTTGTCGTTCAACGATAAACAATAAGATCGATTTCTACGCTAGAGTTTTACATATATAAATATGCCAAAAGGAAAAGGATATATATATATATATATATTCTTATGGCATATTATATTTAGAAGTAGTAAGTAGACTTTTGCAAAATATATTAAATTTAAGCAAAATTAAAACAATTGAGCTAAGCATGCTTCTTAACATTATTAAAAATTGCCTCGATATAAACATTTTGTTCACATATTAAGAAACACGACATATTAAGAAATGTAGTAATTGTTGGGATAATTACACTATCATCCCATTTACCCTTCGTATCTTCTATGGACTGTTCTTATGAGCGTTGCCATCTTGCATGGCAGTGCGCAACTCATGATGCATACGCTCTTTGAATGTGTCCGATGTAGGACTTGCATTTTTTTTTTTTTTTTTTTTTTTGTGGTTGTGTTTTCTCTATGTACGTGTCCCACCGTGTTCTATGTCCACTTAAAGGTCTTAAACGCCTGCAATGTTTCTTATCAATTGATTCTGCACATATAATTTTTCCAATAATAGCTAACAATAATAACGTTTTGTATGAATATTTAATTTCTTTTGGAAGAATAAAGGGATTTTAAATTTTTTTTATACAAAAACCATTTTTTGAAGCAAACTATGCATATTAATCTTCTTAATTGAGAACTTGATGACAACCGAAATGAAAAAATCATTTGAATACATTAGTTCAAATTACATATTTTTGCTCATATTAGACAATAACAAACAAATACTGATGATTGATTCGAAATATGATTCATTTAAACCTTCCTAAAAATAGAATTAGAAAAATCGAGAAAGTTTAAACGTCAGAAATATAATTTCGTACTAATAATATTGCTACTTTACTAACAAATATAAAGTGTTTTATTTTAAAATAATAGTTTCTTCTTGGATTTATTCGCTTTATAGTTGAACGAAAGCTGCTTTAGTGAAAATGAATGATTTATTGTGAAAAGCGGTAATAGTATTTAAACACAGGCTGCTTCATGTTACTTCTAAGTAATATAGCTAGCTCTTATTTCTAAAAAAATGGAATTTATGAAGATTCTTGTTATTGAAAAATTATTGTTACAGATTTTAAGTAGTGCATGCATTGAACTTTTCAAAAATAAGCAATCCACTACAGTTTTATGTGTTTATTCTCATAATATAATAAATATTCGATTTATTCATTCATGTATTCATTCATTATAAAGATATTTATTAGAATTTTTAATGCTTAACTTTCTTCATTTAAGATGGGCTTTTTTTTTAGGTCTTGGCTTTGGTTTAGGAAACATCTTACTGCCTGTGAAGATCAATCAATATTTTGATAAATACAGGGCAACAGCATCCGGAATATCCTTCTCTGGTGCATGTTTGGGATCCTTCATTCTACCACCTATCGTAGAAATTCTGATGGATTTCTACGGCCTTTCTGGGACATTCCTCATCTTGGCTGGATTTGTCCTTAACTGCGTGCCGGCGGCTCTCCTTTTACGAAAACCTGATTGGCTAAAACAACCAACAAAACCTATTCCTGATTTCCAGGGAACCGATGCAGAAAAGCAATGCATTATATCTGGGAAGAAAGTGAAACTTTACACCGTTGAAAACGACGCTGCCACTCTTCCTGCTCTTAACACAAAGAGCAATGAAGCAATGCAAAAACACCCAAACTCTGCTCCACCACTTACATACGATGAAAAAATGAAGAGGTTGTCCACCGAAACTATTTTTTCAAATTACGCTGTTCGAATGAGTACTCCAGATGCACTGGATTTCGAACAAATAATTGAAAATGCCAAAGGCAGACGAAAAGTAGATCAAAATGCTGTCGAAAGCGAGATCAGTAATCCAACAGAAGTGAATCCAACCTTTGCCAAAGACTATCTGCCCATACCAGATGAAAAGACCACTCACGATGTTTACATAGTAACTAAACAAAGAACTTTGTCCGACGGTTCTGTTGTGCCTTTTCCTATCCTCGAGTATGATCGTCCATATTCCAAAAGCTTCAATGAACTTTATGTCACAAATGGTTACCAGACAAATATCGTTGAAGATTATATGAAAAAGGAATCCTACCCCACACCTTATACGCCTGTAGCTGAAAGCTACTCTGGAGGTCTGGAGTCCTTTAACATTATTTATGACCCAATTTTCATACTCATAGCTATCACCAATGCTTTGTACTGCTTTATGTTTGTCTGTGTGATGACAGTTATTGTGGATTTCGCAAGAGATATCAATGTTGGGTTGTCAAATGAGAAGTACATTCTTATGTCCTTATCCGTAGGAGATCTTATTGGTAGATTAGGATTGGGTTGGGTGACTGATAACGGATACATGACTAGAAGTAATTTCGCCGCCATATGCTTTCTATTCCAGGGTATAACAACCACTATTATAGCCTGGTCCACAGGATTTCTCATGCTGGTTACCTTAGCAGCGCTATATGGCATGTCCGAAGCAGGTCTCATTTGCATCTTCCCCCTCATCGTCGCTGAATTCATCGACGAAGACAAGCAAACTGTGGCGATTCCATGTACACATTTCTTGGCGGGACCACTTTGTTTGACGGTGGCTCCTCTCATTGGTAAGAAAGTGACCTTTAACACTAATATTGTCAATCTTAGTTACACGAGATAAGTTGAGGATTGCTATGACAGATAAAACAAAATGTTGGTTAATATGAAAAGGAAAACAAGCACTTAACATAGTAATAGTTATCAGCTAACATACTATTTTTAAATTGCATGATGCAATGTGCATGATAAAAGAAATCGTTCAAAACGGTTTCTGTAAGATAGACCGTTGGATTTTGAGTTGTCGTAATCACTTTTTGGATAGTAGGTGTTCCTTTTGGAAACTTTTTTTGAAATTTAAATCAAACATCTATTTATAAATTAATAAAAAATAATGTTTATCCTCATTAATTTCAAAACATATTAAATGTATCAAAATCATTTCACACTATTTTAAAATTCAAAAGCTAAACTTTTCCAGTATCAGTTCCAGTACAACTTCTGTCTAATTTTATTAATTTTTAAAAATATATTAAAATATAATTTACAATCAGATTTTCACTATTTGATTATTGGATTGATACTGAAAAGTTTTGTGATACTTTAAACTATTTGTGTGTTTACGTTATCGCTGCCATATAATTAAGAACAAATTTTAAAACTATAATCAAGAATAGCCAAATCTAAAGATCCAAATGTACTTTTTTTATTTATATTATCATACTCCGTATACAAACATTTATATAGAGAGAGTCTTTATAATTAAAGTTTCAATATGAAAATGGCCATAAAAGGAAAGCCGTTGGTTAAGATAGTTTAAAGGAGATCATAAGATTTTATTTTTTGGAAAAACGGAAAAAGGGAAAAAAACTCAAGAATTTGCCATGTGTGGGTAATGAAGCTAGCTGTATGTAATATTGTTAATGAATATTGGCCATGGATCATCTTGTGGACGGATAAGAACCAATTTTTCCTAAATAGGAATGGCAACATCCATAATTGCTGGATTTCAGTTAAACAAATCTCTTATGTTATTCACCAGTTCCATTGAATTGTTCTAAAGTCACCAAACGTTGACTAATTTTTCAGGTCTTTCTTTTACAGCCATTTCAAAGAAGAACCTTAGTTATAAAAATCCTATACTTTCTAGTATACCTATTCCAAAAGAAAAAAAAGTTATTTTACCAGCAAGATAATCATCAAGACCAATCACAATTTTTTTAAAAGTATTAAAGATTGTTAAAGTAAATTTTAAAACAATGTGCTTTTATTTTTTTTAAATATATATATAAATATTTGTAATAGTTAAGATACTTTCCAGCAGATTATCATTTTCGATGCTCATATAATTCCACTTCGTCAAATTTAAATTAATAAACTTTAATGCTAATAATTTCTTGAATTTTTCTGGTTATTTATAAATTACTGAATTATTCTTTTCCTTTCACAAAATTTATAAATAAATTTCAAATGATAGAATATAATATTGAATTCAAAGAAGAAATAAAAGGTAAAAGTCTAATTTTGTTGTAATTTCAAGAAAAATTTGAACCGAATATTTCCAAAAAGTCGTTCACATTTTCATGCACGTACGAGCTGCTATTTTCTCTTGAATGAAACATCTGTGCGAAACATCGATAGAGCAGCGACCCTATACAGATGCATGTGTTTTAAATGATTTAAATTTCTCACACCAGATTTTATTTTTCTTCGTGGTTGAAGTAATGTCTGTCTCCAAATTGAAGATCATGTGACTCAAATGAGTCAAATTGATGAGATAAAGCTTATGTGACTCAGATCAGTTGAAAGAACGTGATATCGACATCGTGAGACGCAACTAAGCTGATGGCAGAGCTAACAGAATCCTTCTTCTAAATGTCACGCTCGATTTGTCTTATGCAAAGAAGGAAAATTCGATAAACCAGAGATGAATAAGCGAAAAAGACGAAATCGAATGAATTATGAAGAATGAATTCATCTTTTCATCCGACAAATGCTGTCAACTATTATAAAAATCTTTTTTAAGTGTTGTTTTTTTATTTTGTTTATTCTTTTTTGCTTTTTCGTATGCAGATAAATTATTATAATCACCAAAAAATACGTACTCCAAATTTTAATTCCATATTTTAGATCCTTCTTAGCCCGAAGGAACACATTTTTAGAATTATGCATGTCTGTCTTCGCGCATGATAGGCGCTTTGAGTTAGGCAGATGAAATTAATAGTATGTCTTCATACCACATTTTTAAATTTTTACAAAATTTTGAACAAAATCGATCAAAAGTACGTTCATCTAAATTAATTAAACTATCCTATTTATGTCTCAAAAAGCCCCCATTTCTTTCAAGTTCATAAAACTGGTTGGAATTTACAATTAGCAATGAATTTCTAAAGTCTATTCTAATGAATTCTAAAGTCTATTCTAATGAATTCTAAAGTCTATTCTAATGAATTCTAAAGTCTATTCTAATGAATTCTAAAGTCTATTTAGCTTTTAAACTTCGAAAAGAAATTAAACTCAACGATAAAATGATGCAATGGTTACATAATCAACCCAAAAGACAAAGTAAAAAACATGCTTGTGTCATGTTTATACTATTCTTAAAGAAAAAGTTAAAAATCACATCTAGGTTTTATAAATGATACGCTGGTCCTTAATTAAAAATAGAGTATAAAAATTATTTAAACATTTAAAAGATATTAACATTTAAAGAACATTTTAAAGATATCTTTCTCTTCTGTTTCTCTCTCTAGGCTATTTCCGGGATGATGGTGGTTCTTATGCCTATATCTTCATCGGAATCGGAATCGTATCCGCAGCATGCTGCATCGCCTGGCTGTTGGCCCCCTGCATCCTCAAGTGTAGAAAAAGGCTAAAAAGCTGATGACTTACTCAGAGAGGGAAGAAGATTCCTTGATTTTATATTAAACATTAATTCTCAAGATATTGCTTTCAGGGATGACCCTTGAAGGACAAGCAGCAACCATTTCAATAGATCAACTATGATTCTCATTGCGCGTTTATCGGAAATTTTAGGAATTATCCATAGCTACTTGAAGGCGTGGAATGGATTTTTATGTGAAAAATATTATGTTAAGTTTATTGAAGACTGTTATAGTCTCGCGTGGTTTATGGACATTTAGAAATATTGATGAAATAATATATCACAGTAAATGTTCCTACTAAGGAAAAATTGCCAAAGAGTGTTTTTATAAAAGGAATTGTTTATATTTTTAAGTTGTTTTAAATTAATTTTATTTCGTTTGAGAGAAAAAATATTTGTAATTTATTTATATTTGAAATTATGTTCTGTGTCTCCGTTTGAAATGTTTATAAAAAATTGCTCTTCTGTGAAAACTTTATATGTTTCGGAATTCATTGTATTCAATTACAAATTTCGAATAAAATTTACTGTGCCTTTATCTCTTAATTTTTTGTTTACAATTAAAAATCGTTGATTTAGTATTGGTCAAGTGATAAAATTTAAAACTCACAATAATAAACTATGCAATCTATTTGATTACCAAAGAAACATTGCAGACTATTTTTAAATATCCCTCAACCTTTACTAAATAATGTAAAGAATAGATTTTATTGAATCTGGTAAACTGAAATTCGAAATCCCTATCATTCAAAAGTTTATTATTATTTTCCATATTTCTATAAGAGATGGTGATCTTAGTGAAAAACTGGGATAGCAAATATTGTAACTTAATGCATTTATCATGAGCTTTTGAACCAATCATTATACTGCAGAAGTTCATAACTTAATATTTAATAAATGATGAAATAAAATTATGTTCGCTTAAAACTTCGAGTCCAGATTTAAAATATTTTTATCAAGAAAAAATACTGCATAGAGCCGTTCTTATTAAATTAACAGGAAAGACAGAATCATTGCGTTGTTCAGATAAATCCCAGTGTTTTAATAAGAATTTCTGTTTAAATATTTCGAATACTAATTTTTATTTTGGATTTTTTAACGAGTTTAGAGATTGTATAATTGAAGAAATCTATTAATATCCCAGTTCACCAGCATCCAAAACACTATTTAATATTGTTAAAAAGCTTACTTCCTTGGTGAAAATTTTGAAAAATGTTTTTGCCTTTCTTTGTGTAGAGCCTGCAAAATGTACCTGTTTCTATTTTATATTGAATGTTAGATTTTTATGTTTGTGTTAATAGTGAATGTAATGATATATATAAAATATTGTGCTCAAAAGTGAATGCTAGACGGTCTGTAATCATAATAAATAAAGACATTTTTGATAAAGCGAATACATTTTTAAAAGATTAGTCCAAAATAAATCATTAATATATTAAAAATGTGTAAAAATATGAAATTAAATTAATCATTTTATTAAAATAGGAACCGCATAAGGTGCACTGCATAAGGCAGGAAAATATATAAATCCACCACTGAATATTTTTCACTAATATGTGATGAATTTCCTCAAAACATTTACGATTCTGGAGTCAATTTTAAGAGATTTCATAAATATATATAGAGAGATTTAAGCCATTAGTGACTGTAATACTTACACACATTTATTTCTTCGAAATTTAAGAACTTTTTTTACATATCATTCTGCTCTATTTTTTAGCGATGATTTTCCAACATTTGAATCTTTAACAAACAGTTTTGAATTTCTCTTTACGCCAAAGAGAAATAATTAAATACATAAAAACTAAAAAAATGGACTCATTGAAAAAAAATAAGAAAATAGTCGAAATTACATTCACTGGCCACATTACCTTTAAAAAAATCTCTTTTCTATAGAATTTTAAATTTGAAAGTGAAAGTTTCTTTCAAAAAAAAATAGCACACAAAAAACACGCAAGGTTCTTTTTTTTTTTTTTTTTTTTTTTTGTCATTACCACAATTATTTGATTTTGGTTTGAAATAAAAGCGAACGTATGATCCTGAGGTTCCCAGTTTTGTGATCCGATATGATTTAGTAACAGAATCTCAGCTTCGATATGAGAGGATTACTAGTTCGAGATGCAATTTCACTGACCTCTGTAACATTCCCAGGCTTATGCCCCATTTAATCTGTTGAATTCAAATGTCTCCAGCTGGTGTTGTGCAAAAGATTGAAGAAGGGACATTAGCGTAAATATCGTTCTCGTCACCCGTTCGCAATTCAAAATTACTTTTATTATTTACCATGACAACCATGTTCATTATGTAATATCAAACATTCTTAAAATCGAGATTGCACAAGCTGATTAATTTTAAATTTCACCATTTGTAATATTTACACATACAGTTATGAAAGCGATTACGACCCTATAACTTACGCAGAACATTTTTTTTTAAAGAAAATTGTCATATCCGTGACATCATATTCACATGACAAACAAAACTGCGGATGTCATTTAATATTGCCCTGCACGCACTCAATTTTTCGATAATCGTAATGATTGTAAGCCAGACAATGGCGGCTTGTACATTGAAGTTGAGATGGTTCTGTAATTTATATTTCATTAGGTAATGATTTATTTTGCGTAATATAAGTCTTCATATTTTTAGAATTGATTTGTATTTTTTTTTAATTAACTGCTTTAGTGAATAACGCAAAAAGAGAATTATATTCAAATAATTAATTTAAAAAAACGAATTTAAATCAATTTTTCTAATGTACTTTCTACAGTCATTACTTTCTTTTATAAAAAATTATTCTACTGCACTTGAAAAATTTTTTAAAAAATGCAAATGCAAATTTAAAATGCGAATACGTTTTTGTTATTTTCATTTTTTTTATCACAAACACATTGGAATACAGTATTTTTTTATATAAATTTTCGTTATTCTTTGATTACTCTTTTTATTTATTTTCAAATTTCAAACCCGCGAAAAAGTTTTTGTTCTGAAAAAAATTTTTTACAAAATTTCTAAGAAGTCTAATATTGCATTTCTGGCACATTCTTTCCTTCACACGAAGGGGAAGTGAATATGTTTTGTTAATGCACATACCCAGCAACGAAAAATTGGTGCTGATTTCAAAAACAAATCGTTAAAATTGTTTGTCTTTTACGATGGGATGGATATTGTTTTATCCTAAGTTTTTCCTGAAAGCAATTTGTCTAAAACGAAAAATGCTTTTAATTTATAATGAATTTAAGTGTAAACTGCAAAATTAGACAAATTAGTGATTATATTAATGGAGTGAAAAAACTTGGGATACTGTATTTCCAGAGTCCATATACTCGACGAAAATTCTGCTTTTGCAAAGTCAAATTAATAAAAAATTTCAACAAAAATACATTAAACATTGACAAGAAACTTTATTATTATTGTGATCTTTCTGTTTTGTGACATATTATTTAAAGATAAACAGAAACCGATAGCGAGATTAGTGGGACCAAGAATCATTCGAAAATAAGTAACGAATGATTAATCAAGCAATTCGTTAAGTAATGTTTAGGGAAATTTTTTTACGTTATTAGGTTTTTGAAATGAAAAGCGTCCCTCGAGACAATATTGCTGCATTTTCCAGTGATTCAAATCGATTTTTAAATTGATAAAAGTATTGAAAAGGGCAAGCTGAATGCAACATAGACTTTTTTTACGTTTTAAAATAAATATATATTTTGCAGCTTAAAGTTAATATTATTAATGGAAACAATTTAGAATGAATAATTTTTAACCATCATTTTTATTATTAATTAATTTTAATATAATTAATCGTCACTTTTATAAGTCATATATATGAATTAAGTAAACAATTTATTTTTATTTCTTCAAGACATTTTGAATCTTAAAAAAATATTACTAGAAAAAATCGTTTGACAATTCATAAAAGACAGAATGAAAAGTAGCAGAATCCAATTAGTTCAGCAGCGACTTTGTTTATTTTAGTGGGACTTTATTTCGTTTGCATATATAAAATTATACTGATTATTGTTTAGTAAAATCTAGTTGATATGAACAGCATTATTTGCCTTGGAATTATTTTCAGGTTTACTAATAAAGAAAAATTAAATATTTGATTATTTATCATATTACCACCTTTAAAATCTTCCTTAAACTACGACATTTACTAGCAAAATTTAGAATACCTTAACTTGACAAATATTTCTTACAAATGCTATCACATATCAAATCAGTATGTATGCATACGGGGTGTCTCAAAAAAGGGAAACAAGTTTTTATTTCGCTAAATATTACACCTAGACACATACTTTAAAATACAAGGTTTCATTAAATGAGTTGAGAAGAATTAATAAGTTATTCTTTTGCTGAAATACGAAACTTCAGCTCAGAACTCAATGATCTAAAAATGGTAGTATGGCCAATATTTTAACTTAATGACTGATATCCATAGAGCATTCGTTAAATCCACGGACTGTTACAATAGTTAAATAGACGACTACACGATCTACGTTCTAGAATAGACTACTATTCGAATCGAACTATTCGACTACTTCAACTAAAATTTAATTCTTCTTTTTTGAAGAATATAATTTGGACAAAAGGTTCATCATCAATGAAATTTTTCTATAAATAGTTGATATGGCCTTATTAAAAATTGCTGATATATTCAACTATTTTGATTGGCAGTATGTTTGAACTAAATGATGAATTGCCTCTTGTCAGTACAAGTTCTGTAAATCTTTGCTGACGGATTCAAAAAAGTCTGTCTTTATATCACAAGTGGTGCACTAGAACACAAATACAAAAATATTGTTTAAAAAAATGCACTTTTGTATAATTCAAGAAGTAAGTATTATTATTTTTTATTCCTATCTTTTTAATAATCTTTTGTAATATGTATATTATTTCGGCAAATTACAGTGAAAGGTTCATTCAAACATCTGTCAGAGGTATGGAAAAATGGTATAAGTCAAAAGCTTTGCTTTTAATATCTCAGAAAATTTTACAGATAGAAGCATGAAACTTTGTGTTTTTATAAATGACTGTAAGAAAAATATTTGATTTCGACATTTTTTACCTATATAAAAATATTTCATTTCAAACATTTTGACATTTTTTACCTATAGAAATAAATTTAATTTTTACAACTTTTTTATTTTTACACTGCACAAAATCAAAAATATTTTTGTACATTTTAATACCTTATTCCATTAAACTTTTCATTGGAAGTAGATGTCTAATTACAATAGTTAAAGAAATAAATGCTTTCTCCACTTTTCTGGAATATATCATTTGAAATGTTAAAAAAAATTTTGTGTAAAATGTTAAAACACTCAAAAGTTTTCTAGCGTCTATAACTTTATTTTAATGGAAATGAGATATCTTATAATACTAAATTTTCATATTTCATAGTTTCTCAAAAAAAAAAATCCCGAATGATTTTTGAAAACTGTAAGAAAAAATTTCAAACTTAATAAAAAATATTACAGAATTTAATTGAGCATTGAAAGATTTAAATTTTATTTACTACATATGCTATGAAAGCAGATATTGAATTTCTATCTTTACTAGCTCAAAGCAAGCAATTAAAATTTTAAGTAACAGGAAACTTCAAACATGATTTTAAGCTGAAAGTAACTTTTTAATATCAATAAGTTATTGTAAATATTAATTAAATATCTTTTCCTGCTTTTGGCTGTATTAAATTCATTTTTATAAACATATTTAGGGTTTTGCCATGTTACTTGCTAATATAATACTACTCATATTCAATAAGATCATAGTTTTTATTAGTAAAATAATCAGATAATAAATTAATTGTTAAGAATCCTTTACTAAAAGCAATTATCTCAACAAAAACATTTCAATCTGCAACAACCTATAAAAGAAAACAATCAAGAGGTCATTAATAGAAAACTTTGAAACAGTTTTCAAGTTTTAAAAAAATTTCTAATACTAATAATGAATAATAAATACTATTTAAATAGCTCTTCTTTTTTACTTTTTGACTATTTTAAATTCAGTTCACCAAACATATTTAGGAACTCCGACATGTTTCTTGCGTGGGCAGTAATGTATGTTCAATAGAAACATAATTTTTAATTAATAAAGCAATTCACTAGTTAATAAAAAGTCAGGAGTTCTTCATTAAGATTTAAGAGTTTTTGTGAGCAATATTTGAAGAAATCTATTGAATATTTAAAATTCCTATAGAACACGAAAATTTCGGCATTTGTTTGTATAGTTTGAGTTTAATTTATTTAGGCATTTAGTTTTATTTATACATAGGTATCTATATACAATTCAAATACATAACATAAAATGCCAAAAATATAAAGTCCGTTGTTGAATGTAAGTGCCAATGAATTTGATTGCGAATCTGAAACTAAAGATTAAGATTCGTAATTATAAGATTAAATAATTCGTAATTAATTCCTATCATTTTTATAAACTAGATCCTAATTATACACGATATTGTACAATATCTCACGATGCTGTTCAATGTTCTAAATGACATATAATATAGTGAAGATATCTAACGATATTGTGGGGCATTCTGTATTAACAAAACGCTCCATCTATCCTGTTCTACTCTTTGCAGAAATGCGTCGAATTAAGCCTTATAAAGAAAAAAAATGTGGATTTTGATCACGCATCAAAAAATCTTAGAAGAAATATTACGCTTGTGCAAAGAGCTTCATTTGGCCTTGAGTAAAGTCGTTATAAAGATGGTTTCTAACCTCACTAAAGAAATATTAGTTATATCAACTTTGTTTCCAGATGAAATAGCCAATCCGAGTAGATACCGAATGGTCTTGCTGAAAACTTTCCAAATCTTTCAGCAGAATTAAGAAGTTTTCATACTTTGTGGAAGTGCTGCTGCTAGTAAGAGATGTTTTTACGAACTAAAACTTGTCAACACGGCATTGTTAAAACAAAATATAAATTATTATATTCTATTATAAGATAATTACATTTGAGATTTAAAAATGATCTTTCACTGGCTCTTCTTCACTTAAATAAGAAATTTATCTGGGTAAAGGTTTTAAACCTATTAAACAAATTCTACAAAGAATTTAAAGTAAGTTTCTAAAAAATAGGATTGGAATTAACGGAATCAATTTAAATATTTCATTTTCTTATCAGATTAAAGCACACGGTGAAAATTAAGCTTAAGGTAATCTCGAAAAAACTGGGAAGATATAAAGTTTTATTCAAGATTAGTTGAACAGTTTTCAAAATTTCCTGACATTTTCTTCATTTTGAATACAAAATGCAATTGGATAGTTAAATTGACTTTCCTCATTCATAAACTCATATAAAAATACCTATCTAATTAAAATAAATGTAACCAAGTATTTTTTTAATGTTTTAATACTAATATTACAATAATTGCCCTATTATCAGAAGATATTGTACGATATTTCCACGATATTCTTCGACATTCTAAATGTCAGCGAATGTCGTGAAAATAACATAATAGTGTTGTTTTGCATTTTGAGCCAATATAGAACTTAATTTTTTTTCTGTGTACACTGCGTAAAAAAAGTAGAAGGACAGTGTCTTTTTGCCAATTAATATCTCTTAATTTCTCCAAACTACCAGATATTTATGCAGATTTAGTTTAATGACTCTTGTTTTCATTTTAGGCAAAAATTAAACATCTACCACTAATATTATTAAGAAAATTAGTATATATAATTTCCGATGCGTAAAAAAAGTAAAAGGACACTTGTTAATATATTTAATTTAGTGAGTTGTTCTTTATTTAAATAGTGATTTTGTACTTTGTTTATCCTTTTCAGTCAAAAAAATCTAATTTGTTTAAAAGTTACGTTGTTTCTCCGTTCTCAAAAATGCCTAAAAGAATACCTTTGAACGATTTGCAAAAAGGGCAAATTTCCGCATATCAAAATGATGGTAAAGGTGTCAGAGAGATTGCTCGATTGTTGCAGGTGAGCACCAATACAGTTTCAAACTTTATCAGAAATCCTTATAAAAATGGAAATAAAAGGAAGACTGGTAGACCGAAGAAGTTAACACTACGTGATGAAAGAAAACTTGCTCGTGTGCTGAAGAAGAACAAAGGAATTGTTTCAAAGGCAAGAAATCAAGCAGGACTTAATCATGTGACGAAACAAACAGTTTACAACTATATTAAAGGATCTAAAAAATGCATTTTCAAAAAACGGAAATATCATCCTAAGTGGAAACAAGCTCACATTGATAACCGTTTAGCCTGGGCTAAGGAGCACATGTCCTGGACTACAGAATGGACTTCTGTGATATTTTCCGATGAAAAGAAATTTAACTTAGACGGTCCAGACGGATATCAGCACTACTGGCATTGTGTGGGGACTGAAGGCGAATACTATTCAACACGACAAATGGGAGGAGGGAGTTTAATGGTTTGGTTGGCTGTTGGATACGGAGGAAGAACAAGTCTGATTTTCTTAAATGGTGGGCAAAAACATACAGACTACATTCAAGTGCTAAATTCCGAGCTTCTTCCTTATGCCTCTGACATGGGGGGTGAAGAGTGGAAGTTTCAGCAAGACGGAGTTTCCATTCACACCGCGACTGGAGTCAAAAATTGGTTCCTAACAAATAATGTGGATGTTTTACTATGGCCAGCCAAAAGTCCTGACCTTAATATAGTGGAAAACATCTGGGCAATGCTAGTTCATCGAGTTTATGCTGATGGAAGGCAATTTGATTCGCAAACTCAGCTTCGAGAAGCATTGAATGACTCGTGGGACAATTTTTGTCAAACTGAAATTCAAACTCTATACAATTCACTTCCAAACAGAATATTTGAAGTTATAAAGGCCAATGGGAAGACCATTCCTTATTAAAGTCACTATTTTTTCATTCATTATAATGTTGTCCTTCTACTTTTTTTACAAAGTTTCAAAAAAGAGAAACTATTTTTGTTGCCATTAATATTTTATGTTTGAACATCAGAATTCTGATGTTAAAATTGTATTTTTGAAACATTTGTTAAATGTTTCTAAAAAAAATTTTAGTAAAAATAAAATATTTTTCGGTTATTGTTACAAAATCAAGCTTCCTTCTACTTTTTTTACGCAGTGTATATTAGGCCATTTATTTAAAACCTTTTACTAAACAAAATAGAGCAAAAGATATGAAAACTTTAGTTGCGTGCCATTTATCTCTTCCCTTCCATTGCGCTCGGAATATTTGATTCTTTTTTACATCTTGCAATCTTGCAAAAAGGTAAACTGACTTTGGCTCAGAAAATTTGACGAATATTCTTGAACATCCTTCCCAAGGTAGCCCAATCTGTCTTAGGAAAGAAAGACGTTTTTATTACATTATAAATAAAATAATACCAGTTATTATTAATAAGCTGCCAACTTCTTCAAAATATTTCGAAATTTTCTCGCTGAATCAGAAGCACTTGACTTTGTTCCTTGAAAGCTCTGAGGACTTTCATGCACATTTAAGTGCATTTTTAAGATACTTATGTTACTTTGACTGCTATTAATTGGATTTATTTCAATTATTGAACATGAAATAGTGAAAGCATTAAAAAGAATACATAGATGATCATACTGATCTTTGAAAATTTAACTTTTTGTGAAGAATGTGAGCCCAAATTCCTCGAGACCTTAAATCTTTTCTGAGGAATAAATTTATATTTATATAGACTTTTTTTCACTTTTTAAACCTAAAATCCAAATAATTTTATGTTATTGAATTCTAAACTTAAGTCGAAGGCATAATAATCAGAGTACTGACTTTCGGAGCCCAAAGCATTTCTAAATTCTACTATACTATATATAGCTCATGACATATTCGCTGGTTTTCAAAGAATCTTCCGACTTTCAGAAATGTTTAAATTTGGAAGAAATTAAGTAATAAATCTTCCCCTGAATAAAATTAAGTTGACTTAAGTTAAATGTGCTTTCATTCGTTGTGAGATAGAATCCGCTGCGCACTTCCTTTCGCTAATCAACGCACATTTTTTCCAAGAATCATATGGGCCTGGGCTTTCGTATGGCAACGTCATATTTATGATTGTTGTCTCTCCATGCCTGATAAATATTGGGATGTGTTGTGTTTATAATATGCGGTTTTCTGCGCTATCTAAAATCTCATAAATTGCATTTTCATCGGTAAGATCATTTTTCTCAAACCTAATGGTATGATTTTCAATAAAAATTAATCAAAAGTACCGTCAAATAATTATTTATGATGTATCAAAATGGCTTGTTCTTCGCACCTGTTGTGATGGGTTAGCGAAAATATTGCTGCATATTATAAATATTTGTCGGTATTTGTATCATAAATTTTAAAGCACCAGCATAAGTACAGGATAAAATCTTTTTTCAGTGTAAGTATTATAAAATAAAAAATACATAATGAAGAAAATACTGTTATTTAATATTGAAACATTTAGAACATTGCTTAAATAGTTCGAATTTTACTATTTTTCTATAAGTATGTTCTCTTATGAATTTCTGTAAAGTAACTTATTCGATATTCATACTTTCTGCAGCACATTTTCAAAATTTTTTACTTATTTATGAAATTATATGACTGCAAAAAGATATATAAAACGAACCATTAAACGAAAACTTTAGGGGCAAGAATATTCATTCTTAAGAAGTATTCACACGTACTATAAATTAAAAATGTGATTTTTTTTCAATGAAGGTAGAAAATTAATTTTTTGTGAAGAATACTGTGTCTATTTTTATATAGATTAAATTTATATAAGAAATTAAACTTGATTGACTACTTTAAATCATTGCTTTCTGAAATCTGAATACTTTTAAAACTAAATTATTTTACTAAAACTAATTATTTTTTCAGATTAGTTCAATTTATTTGTACTGACAATATTCATGAGGAATATTAATTCATTGAGTTTGAACATTTATCGGATTTTATTGTTCCATTTTATAACATTTACATTAAAAAGATAACCTTTAATTGTGCATTATATTTGATGATTAATCAGAAGATTGAGCTTTTTTAAATGTAATGACATTTGAATATGCTGTGCTTGATATGGAAAAGAAAATTATATATTAAAAAATTCATTACCATTGCAATTTATTCATTTATTTAGGAATTCCTTTATGCTTATTGGATCATTTTCTCTGTCTTGTGTATTCATTTTCCCAAAAATATCTATTTACGTATCATAAAGAACCAAGTTTATGAAAATCTTATGGAAACAATTTGCAAAAAATAAACTGATTTTTTTTTTTTTTTACAACTGCATTCTCAATTCTTCATTAATTGCTACTTTTTATGGGTAAGCTGCAATGTTAAAATTCTTTAACTAACTAAAAAAAAATTTATATGTAGGTCCCAGCCTTACTATTATTCATTTTTGGGAGTGGGAGAAGATCTTTTTCTCATAAGCTGAGATTTGGGCAGAATCTTCAGAGCTAATCTAAAATGAATCTGTTTCCAATCATGTGTTGTTGTTGCTTTTTTTTGGGGGGGGGGGAGATAATAAATAAAAAGTTAGGGGTGGATCCTAGCACATCCCGCCAATGTGGCCACCTAGACGGATTTTTTTATTTTATTTTTTATTTATTTATTACATTTATTTTATTTTATTTATTTATTATATTTATTATTATTTCTGGCCTTCAAGTATCGTTTTTTAATTGAAAAATAATAATAACAAATCAATTAGTAGTCAATTTGACGAGATTTCAAATAAGTTGCCAAGAGGTGGGCCCATCTAGGATTTTACCAAAGTTCGGTATAATAATATTAATTCATTTTAAAGGCATGTGATTGAATTAATATAATTGATGGTTTTCTGAGCTTTCTATAATTGCTAACTTGCATACTGTACTGTTATCTTTCCTTTATTATCTAGTATTAGGCAGTTTAGAAAACATAGTGCTATTAAGCTATAAAATTATACTATAGAGTATTTAAACAAATTATATTATTCTGTAATACCATTAAATTACAATAGTATTATTGTGTTACCTATAAATAACCCTTATTATAAGTCTGATGTTAGGGAGTTAAGATTTCTCATTAGATTTAACTATATAAATTCTGTACTATGTTTATAAAGTTTTTTTACATTAAAAAGAAATTTATATTCATCAGATTTATCATCATATTAATTTTGTAAAAAAATTCTTTTTATTTATTAAGTTGAAAATAAAAAAGTTAACATTCTCTTCTTTTTTATAAATAGAAACAAAAGTACAAATGTTGAAACTAATATTCGCAAATTACATTTTTGTTGTCTTACATTGGAAAAAATTGTGCATGCATTTAATCAAGTATGATAAAAACAATTGATGTTGAGTTTTTATCTTTATGCATAATAAACCAATAAATTTATCTCTTAGAAGAAAAGATAAATGTCTAGATGAGATAGAACTAGAAAGAATTTTATTTACTGTTCAGAGTTCTTTCTTACTAGCTTCTTCAATAAATTATCTAATTTTAGGTTTTATTCAATAAGCAATGTGGACTTAAAGTTGCACCTATAACCTTTCTTAATTTATCAAATCCCGTGTGAATTATCTTTGTTGCTTTTGAAACATATCTTATGCAGAATAAAGTATATATCTAATGCAGTCTACTTTAAATAAAGGACATTTTAATACATGTTTTGATTTTTTTAGTTTTTTAAATTTTTTTATAATATTGTAAATTAAATAATATATTTTTTAAACTGAACTCAGTTATTTTTCTTATTGCATGCTATAAAAAATGTTGTTTTTTTATCAATAATATGAAATATAATGCGATATTGCAAATTATTATAATTAGTAATCCAATGATTGTTGAAATTCATTTATTTAAAATGTTATTCTCATTTTTTTTTAAAATAAATTTTCAGAGATTTGATTCTCTGTCTGTTTTAATGAAATTTGATTTTACTTGTCTTTATCCATTAAGAACAATTGAATGTGTGTTTGATTGGTTGGTTTACAAGATTAATATTTTTCACTCCATGTTTTTAAACCTCTTGAAGAATGCTTTAAAGTGGTTATATATTTAATTAGTGAATAAGTGGACAATTCATAACCATATAAAAATAAATTTTAAATTTCCTTTATCATTTAATTAATCTTAAGGCTTTCAAAATCTTAAATATTTGAAAGTCTTTGATTAGTATTTAAAATCATTAGTATTTGTGTCAATTTATTTTTTTAAATTCGACTCATGGTTGGCTTTCCTTGCTGTGAAATTGTTATGCATAATTAGGTGATAATTTATATTTACTGAAAATAAATTTTCAAAAATTTATCTGGCAATGATTTGTAAAAATCTTCTGTAATCATTTCTATATTAAATATCTCAAACCAAAAAATTTTGTTTTCTATGCATGCCTTCCTTAAATATTTATTTTTAAAAATTTGTTACTTCTATAAGTGCAATTTTAAGAGAAAAATGCTTTCCTCTTTGTAATGTTCACAATAAAATTTTATCCCCCTTTACAATTTTTTTCTCTTTGAATATTGCATTTCTTAGAATATATTTTTTAAACAGTATTGAGCATTTTTAGATAACCTTTTTGACTACCATATAAACTTGTTATACATCTTTCATTGTTTGCTAAAAGTTTGATGTTCTTAATTTTTAAAAAAAGAAATAATGATTTCAATATTTTATAAAATTTTATTTTAAAAAATTATTATTGATTTTATGATAATTAAAAGTTTTCAATTTATATCTGCTGTGGATTCAGATAGATAAAAAAAATTTCAAAAGTAGCTGCTTCTCTTCATAGATAATCACTCTCACTAAAGTGAAGCTATGATTAAACTAAAATATTTAATATATAAATCTTTGCTAGGAAAATGTTAATGGTTATTTTTTAAATATATGCTTTTATCTAATACTTTAAATTAAAACATTTTGCATGTTGTTTTATTTGAATATATGAAGATTAAAGAAGTATTTCTTTGATTTAAAAAAAATTCAAAGATGAGCAGAAAATTTATTTTTAAAAATATTATAAGTATTTTTCTATGACTTGAATAAGAATTCATCTGTTTCATTTAATTTAATTTTATTAGCTTCCTAGGCTGAGTCGATATTTAGTACTGCATTTCATTATTGTACTTTTAATTATTATTGAAATTAAAAACAAATTCATTTTTCCAAAATTAATAAATAATTCTTATATGTTGTTTTGTTTAACTTCTATTAGATTTTAATTACCTTATATAAAAAATAGTTTTTCATTGATTGATGTAGTATTATTCTTGCTTTATGTGTGTATTTATGTAATATAGATTAGGCCTCAACCAACCATATGGTTCACTGTGAATATAGGTTATGTTTCATTTCATATTAATTATTTAAATATAACTTCATGTTTATGATTCCACTAAGTTGTCTGAGATTAACACTGTTTTATTTAGATTCTATTTATTGCATATATGAATCTTCCTGATAGAGACGAGTTGCATGATATCAGATGCAATTAAAAATATAAAAGCATAGTTCATATATCTTATAAATTTTGCAATATTGTAACTTTTTTATCCATAACTTAAACTTTTTCAATTCCTACTATTAGCTCACACTCTGTCTCTCTCTATATATATCTTGTTCAAATTTTCAGTCATTAATAAAATGCTTTTTATTTCTCCACTCAAGTTCAAATACAATGTTTTAAACTGTAAACATTTTTTACTAGTGTAGTGGATGACACTTGATGTTAATACAGTTTTTTTTTTTTTCAAATATTAATTAAATTTGTCCTGTAATTTCTATTTGGTCGCCAAGTTTGTCACCAATTTTGTAACTATTTAATAAAAAGTAACTAAAAAAAAATTTTTTTTAATTGATGACCTAAGTAAGAATTGACTTTAAAAATTTTGTTTTATATATTACTTGTTTATTTGTCTCTTAAATTATAGAGGTATTAAAACAAATCCTGCTTCTTTAACTTGAACTTCAGTACAACAATGCAATTTATTGTTGAAAATTAAGTTTAAAAAATTAACAAAATTCAGCAAAAATTTGTATGATTATTAAATTGGTATCATTAGAAAGACATTTTTTTTTTTTAATTTTGAAATGGCATAAAATTTATTTTTGTGCAATAATCTTTTTGGAATTTATTGCTGAAAAATGCCAGAATTTGGCTTAATTTTTAATGAATTAAAAAAATTTAAAAATCTGCCTGAGATGTATATTTTCCCTTTCCTAAGATATCAAATCATATATAGGTTATTTTTTTTCTTTGTGTATTTTCAGGCTCTGTACAGTTTTTCTTTTTTTTTTTACTATGGCTTAAATCATCTCTGTCCTGCAATGGTATCCAGCTTCATAAGAGGAGCCTAACTGCTTGAAGTATAGACCGTTTTCATGGTTGTATACCGTAAAGAGCCAAATAATTTGGATCCACTAACCGGAACTACGGCCGCTCAGTCTGTGGAAGAAACAACTAACGATGCAGGGAAGAGTGCCAATGCGGTTAATTATATGGTACCTCGAGCCATCCTGACATCACGACCTAACTCTCATCCATTTCAAGAGAGACATTTATTGCTCGATCAGCCTATTAAAGTGGGACGGTCTGTAGCCAGGTGTAGGCCAGCCCTCTGCAATGCAATCTTTGATTGTAAAGTTTTGTCCCGAAATCATGCATTGCTGTGGTATGAGGATGGAAAGGTATATACCATTTTGTTTTCTTTATTTCCTTATATTTAAAATATTTATTCATGAAGTTGAAAAAAAAAAATCAAATATATTTATTTATATTCTTAGCATTTCTATGATTTTAAATATAACGTATTTAAATTGGTAATAATTATTTGGGATATTTCGTATTTAAATTTATTTAATATTTTTTCATTATACCTTCATTCTTTTTCAATAAGCATTACTATTTTCTTTTATATTTTTTTGAAAATGCTTTTTCATTTTAAAAAGTACATTTGATTTGATTTGGTGTACATTATTGAATAGATCAATCTCTCCATCTCTAATAAAATCTTTATATTAAAATATTACTTTTTTTTTCTCTTTATTTCCTTTTTTATTTTCAAAATAATTTGTGGAAATGAAAATTTGAAAAATAAGAACGTTCAGAAGTAACTTGTGTGAAGTAAGAGTGGGATTTTTTTCATGCATTAAAAACTGAAATGCATGAAAGAAATGGAGTTAAGAAAGTGTTTCAGAAAATTTCAAACTAAGATTGTTTCAACATGCCTGCATTTTAGAAATACAATTTGTATTTATTCTATTTTAATATTTATAAAAATTAAAAAGCTAAACAATAATAAATTCCTTTTGTAATTTCTAAATTTAAACTATTGCATTAGATAGAATTATAACCGTTGCTTTTGGATTCCATCTAATTATTAAATTCAGATAGGTAATAGTGCTGCTGGAAACACCCAAGGAATATTTTTCTAATTATGTAGAGATTAATTCCTGTAGTGGTTTTTATTGTCTAATCGGAACTTTAGGAGAGAGAATTGGTTTCACTTTTTACTAGGTTAGACTTAACAAAAATGCAGCTTAGAAAATTCTAATAAGATGTTCTTTAAGCTATTTTTTTAAAAATTGTAACATTTTCATTCTGTGCCTCCTTTATGTAAGGAGGTATGGAACTCGCATAAAGAAGAAATAGGACAAAATTTATAGTTAATAATCATTGAAATGTTTAACTGTATCAGAAACTAGTATAAAAATTGAACTTGTAGAAATAATCTTTTTTTTATGAATAAATATAAGTGATAGAATTATTTTACTATTACTAAACAAGTCTTTATTTCTTGTAATTTTCTCTTCAGAAAACATTATTGCTCCATTATAGATATTCTGAAGATTGTATTTGTTATGAGTTTTGGAAAATTAATTTCCAGTAAATAGGCTTGCCTATTTACCTCTGATACCTATTCTAAAAAATTATTTCCTATATATTTCTGATCTACATTCAGTTGACATTCAGCGTATTAAAAAATATGATGTTCAGACATACAATCATTAATTTAAGTTAATGTTTGTAAATGTAATTTATTTTTATATATATATATACAGTTATGCAAACAGAAAAAGGTGTCCATATGTTTGTATATCAAATTTAAAATAAATTTTTATAATTGTAATATATAATTCAGTTTTTATCTTATTTTATTTTGGCCTATGATGTGTGAACTTGAGGAAAATAATTTAGTTATTTTTTCAAGTGGGTTAAAATTTCTTTTTGAATAAATATTTTCATCATTTTAAATTTGATCCTTTTATTTTAAACAGGAAAGTTAACTTGTCAAGGGCTCCAGTTCTTTGACACAAAAACTTGTATACTCAGGTCAAGCATGTAATTTGTTACCTTAATTTTTTTAATAATCTGAGTTAATTTTATGCTTTGCAGATTTTATTTGTTTGATATTTTATTATGTATGGCTGTTACATATTGAATTTGTTTTCAGTAACTGCAGAATGCTAGACATTTTAGAGAATTTTCAATTAATCTTTTTACTTATTGCTTTTCTAACATAGTTGGCTTATAATAACAACCAAAGAACTTTGAAGTAATTAAATTAAAATTATTTAGCTCATTTTTCTGTGTTTATGTAGGGAGAAGGCTATGATGTGCTTTGATCAAAAGAATCTCAAATACTTAATTATTTTGATTTTATATTAGTTCTCCAGATATTTTAATGATGGCATTTTATATTATTATTTTTTTAGTTATATTTACTTTAAAAATATTCAATTCATTACAGTATTAGAGAGCATTCTTGCTCTCAATTTTCATAAAGAGAAGAAAGAACCTTATTGAAATATAAAAATTTTGATTCAACGTCTTTTCCTTTTTTACCACTCAACTTTTTTTGGGAAAAAAAATGCTCTTTAAATAGTTAAACCCAATAAAACATTTAGAATATGCATGTTGAGGAAATTTATCTCGTATAAAATGTATTTATTTCAAATGCTATCTTTTTTTAATTTTTAATTTAATTAGTAATTACATGACAATAAAATTAATCTCTATATGTTCCTTGTCATTTTTGTAATGAAATGTGCATGATGTCATCGTTCAGCTAGCTGGCTGAAATATAGAATGGTGTACATATTTATATCCGAGTATTTCATATATTTATAGGAAACAAAATGTTTTGAGCATTTTGCAGATTCACACATACAGAATGAATGATTGAAACTTTTTTGACATTTGCATGGCTGTAATTTGTGTGTAGTTCTCTGAAATGTATTATTATAAGAATTGCTAATTATTTGGTATTATGAATCTCTGAATCCATATAGAAATTTTACCAAGTAGAAGTTAAAAAAATATCAGTAGTTATTGGACACTATATTTTTACAAGTTTTTACATACTCAGGAATTAGAAAGGTTTCTGGGAATTAATGCAATCTATTAAATGTTTTCTCTTTTTATAAAGCCTATGTTTATTTTCATACATCCTGTTACTTGCTTATAATTCATGTACATCATATGTGGAGAGAAAAGAAAATGTTAATTCCTTCCTGGCATATTTTAGGTAATTATGCTCAGAATGTAGCTGAATTTAAAGACGGATGTAACACTTGAAGTGTTTAAGATTCCATTTAAAGCTGTATTTATGCCACACCCTATACTTATAAAAGTGCTGAAATATATTATATATATATATATGTGTGTGTGTGTGTGTGTGTTAGAATATATAAAGAAATGTACTTTCTCTTAATTTGAAACTCCTTAAATGTGAACAGCTATCCTCCTCTAAAAAAATGAAATGAATTCAGAATGCAAAAGCAAATAGATCAGGAAGTGAATATGGTTGCTGTAGATTGTTACAGTTAGGGCAAATAAAGATTATTTAGAAATATACACTTTAATCCTTTCACTATTGAATGTCCCTGCAAATTCTATACTGGCGAGCCAATTCTGTTTCAAACGACAAATATAGGATGTAAAATGAGGAAATCCTTGGTGATGACTCATTTTACATTATACACCTCTCGTTAAACATAAACCAGTCTGCCAGAATTTGAGTTGCATCAGTAGTGAAAAGATTAACGGCTTTTTATAAAAGAAAAACCTTTTCCTGTTCTGAATCCTTAATTTCCCTTTTACTTGAGCTTCCAACATAAAAATTTACAAAAGTGAAAACTGATTAAATTGCTTCACAGAATCAGAAATTCTGAAGCAAATTGTGACCACTTTAAAGTTTGCAGAGATTGCTAAATATGCAAAAAATCATGAAATAGTATAGAAATAAATTTATCAAGGAAGCATCCATCATGTTCCAGAAAGTCACAATAAATCACAGGTAGCATTGTAATGCTTATTAACTAGCAAACGGAAGATTGATTTTGACATCATCAAATAGTGCTTGTCAGTTCATGCTTTAAACAGGTGCACCTTAGAATTGGATAGTTTCCAAATACCATCTAATACTAAATTCTGTCATAATCCATCAAAAACAGTATTAACGATGTGGGGTGGGGGTTCTATGGGTATTCACATAAAGATTAAAAGTTTAGCGAATTGTAGAAAATAATGCAGACATTTTTAATGCTTTTTCATGGGCAACTAGATATAGAAAGGGTTTCTTCTTGTAATAAAAGAATGAAACTTAAAAGCCTGACGAACAATCTTTTATAATGCTATGAAATATAAATAATTTTTTGAATTATTCTAAAAGTTTCAATTGCCTTGTAGTCACAAAGGATATGTCTGTAGCAGTGACAAGACAAAAATATTTAGTCTATCTTGAGGATCAAAAAGCACCTAAAGAAAAATAAATTTAGCAAAATTAAAATGTATTTTCAAAGCTTTTTATTTATTTCTTATTGTAAAGCACAAAAATTGAAATAAATTTTCAGTTATTTAAATGAATTGTAAAATAAGGGAAGCTGCTTAAAATGTGTATTTGAATAATTTAAAGAAATTTCTGAAAAATTAGTGGAGAAAGTTGACGCGACAAATTATATAAAATTTCTATCAAACAGTTTTCGCCATTGAGGGAAAGAGAAAAAAAACATCAGAAAGTATTAAAGAATATGATATTTAAGGAACCTTAATTTTTTTCCGTCTTGTGTCAATGTTTTTTGTACTTGGTACACTTCTGTATATTCAAGCACAAAAAAAAATTCTTACTCCTAGAAAAAAAGTATTTTTGTGCTATTTGCTTTTTATGAAGAGTATAGTTGTGATAGAAAGATGAATAATGTCCATTCTGTTGAATGAACATTATTCATAAACAATAAATTTTTGAAAAGTCAAAATGTATATTTTTAGTTTAAGTACCTTTATCGGGTTTTTTTAACACTTTTTTATTTGTTATAAAAGCTAAGTCCATATGTTCCACCTAATCTGGATGGAAATTTATTGTTCAACTATTTTTCTAACAAACTTGTTGAATTAAGTGTAGTACATCAGATCATTGTATTCTGAATTGCCAAGCCTTAAAAAAAAAATTTAAAAAAACCTTAAAGAATTTTTTTAGTTTTTATGCTGAAAAAGCTCAGGAATTTTGATATAAGCAATTTCCTTATATATTAGTTTGTGCTGTTTAAAAACATTTTTCAAACCAAAAATATGAACGTACTTTCAGTGTTCTGGGAGGAAAACTCGTGCCTTTCTCGGAAATTGCCTCCTTATGCTTAGGGTTTTAATGAGCTATACTACTCTAGTCTAAATTAACATTTAATGCATAGAGACATATATTTACTCTAATGTTATGTTATTTATCACAATCTAAAATTTATTTTATATTATCATTTAAAATTAATGAATACAAAGGGGGCAAGATTTTTCTGTTTTATTCGATTATTTACTTCTTCATTCTTTGTGCAAATGACATCCCTACTTTATTTACGAGAGGTGGTAATCCTTAGTTAGAATTATATGAATTTTTCTATGACATCTTCCTTATAAATATTAAATGTTTTTAATTGATTCTTACAGTTCTACCTTCAAGATACAAAGAGCAGTAATGGAACTTTTGTCAACAATCAGAGACTCAGCAAGAGTTCTGAAGAATCACCACCTAGAGAAGTGTGTTCAGGTGACATAGTGCAGTTTGGTGTAGATGTAGTAGAAAATTCTCGTAAAGGTAAAAACTCAGACATATCCCTTATTTTATAGTACATATTGTTTATCCTTGAAAAGTGTTTTAATATGAATGTTTGTCTGTATATTTTAGTTGTCCATGGCTGCATTGTTGCAACTCTCAAATTATATTTGCCTGATGGAAAGGAAGCAAAGGCCAGGTATATAAATTTCTAAAATGATTTTCACTAAAATATCATTTTAATCACTTGTTTAATTTCTAGTAATTATGAAAATTCTATTTTTATAACACTAGAAATTCAGTTATATGAGTTTTTATCAGTCCATGTCTGTACAATTACCAAAAAAATGAATGGAATTTTTCATTTTTTTTAATAAAGTCTTTGAATTCATCGGAAAAGGCTATTAAAGACATTAGAACAAATTTTCTTTATACCAAAAGTTTGAAAAGGGTTTTGTTAGGGAGGTGATCTTTTATCGTTCTAGAAATTTAGAGGAGGAAATAATAATACAAATACTCTTCTTAAGCTCTTCAAATGTGATGCAAGCAAATTACAAGGATCTTTGTGGGAAAATAGCATTGTAACAGAGAGTTTTATGTTTATTTGAGGGAAAGCACTTTAAGAATAATTTAAGAGCAACTTTTACAATCATGGATTAATCTATTAACAGCCATTGTAATATGCTACATTATTTTTTCTTTTCTCGTGCTGTCAAGAATCAATATGTTGACTAAAATGTTATAAAGCTTAAATTAGATTTATAATTTCAGTTAGTAATTTGGGAAAACTATCAAAATAAAAAAATCAGAATTTAGGTTTCTGTTTATCAAATTTTAATTATTCAAATTGATTTCAGATTCATTCAGCTCATATAATTAAGGTTCTACTATAACATGATTTTTCGAAAATATTTTCTTTGCTGTTTTTTATTTGTTTATTTTAAAAAAATTCACTTAATGGGTGATTGCTTTTTTCATCTTACATCTATTTCTTACGTTTGATTATTTAATTTTACTTGTAAATTTTAAATAATGTCTAATAATTTTTCAAACTTCTTCAATAATCAACTTGTTTTTATTAGCACATTAAAAAATTTTAAGTCTTTGAGTTAAAAAAAATTCAGTTCTTAAGTTAAAACATAATTTAATATTCCTACCCTATTTAAAATCTTATAAACTTGTAACTTCAAATTTTAATACCAGAAATTCCAAAATAGTTCCTCTCTCGCCCGTTTGTGAATTTTTACTGGTATAATTTAATCAGAAAAGATTAATATTGTGAATATTTATTTTATCAAATAGGACATTTTCTTTTTTAAATGTACAAGTTTTTAGTTGACTTTATTATAGTTATAACTGTTTTAATTTATAATTGGAAGTAATAAAAATTGGAATTTAATGAAATAATTGCAATTTTTTACATAAAAAAATATATAAATATGTATTTATATGCTGACTTTGAAAACTTATTATTTTTCAGTCCTACCACAGCTGTAGTACCATTATCACCAGAAACATCTATTTCTTCACAAGAATTATATCAACTTTCACAGTACCTCCAGGTATTACTTTTTTCCCCATATAACTTGATTAAAAAATCTTTATCTGCATTTATAATCTACAATTCAAAATGTAATTTCGTTCAAGTAAGAGATATTTTTAATATGAAGTATAGTATAATAAATTCTACTATGGGCTCTGCACCCTGCTCAGTTTTGCCCTCTAACCCCCAGGAACTGCTAATGCAGTTCCTCTCAGATCACTTTGCTCGCTCGCCATCTACTACTATACACTTTTGTTTAGCAACAGATATATTCAGATTCAATTTATTCCAAAATTCTCCATGAAAACCATCTTGATGTTTGTAGTAGGATTTTCTTCAATTATACGATGCATCTGCAGGTAACATTCAGTGGATGGATTGATTGCTCTCAACATAGAATCCAATCTTTCCATCACAGGGAGCAAACATCCTTCATTTGTCTCCATGCTTTTTTCAGTGGCTTCACTGGTATCACATATAACTGACCATAACCTGGTTTGTTATGACCACTGTATAAAGGCATAACCATGTGGTATATCTGACCATGAATCCTATAGCATTATTGCTCTGTTCCTGGAGGAGGCTTAATTTGAGCTCCCATGGAAGCAAAAGCTAAAGCAGAATTATATTCTCTTATATGTTTCTGATAGTTTCTTCCTTCGATTGAATTACTGATCAACAAGTGTCAATATTTCCTGTAGATTCAACAGATGTTCCAAAAAAAAAAAAAATTTTTATAATGATAACATTTTATGTATTTGCCACTTTAATTTACTTCTTTTTCCCAGTAATGTGCCTGGCAAAGTCCCACAACAGAGTCCTGACATAGTCCCACAACTATGCTTCTGTAGTTTGGAAACTTCACACCGTGCACATAAATGTTTAATCCTATCTCGTTAATTACGACTGGGTCTTCTTATGAATGATTCTTGTGCATTTTCATTCGACCTGTCTTCTCTCTTTCGACGATTTTGTTTTAAAATCGATATGGAACGACTTAAACTCATCGTAAAAAATTTTTGTCTGTTTTTTTACTGTTAATTTTTTGTTTAAAAAATTTTCAAACCAATGCAAGAATAGCGTTTGCTTGAAATCTTATCAAACTCCATGTTAATATTCCCTGGTGAGGTCGAAGTATTGCCAAATGGCGATTAACAAATTCGGCCTGATTTTGCATCAACATAAGTGTTTTATATATATATATATTTGTGTGCATTATGTCTGCATGACTTAATAATAATTCATTTTATGTAAACAAAATATTTTACTGTCCTTCCTATACATATATATAATCATTAAAAAAATAGTGATAGGCTTTTGATATGGTTTTCATAAGATAATATATAAATTCATAGCTGAAACAGAGCAATGGTTGGAGTAACAAATATTAATAATTTTAATTGGAAGTACTGGCCTTTAATTCCATATATGTTTTCCAAGTTTCAAAAAGAAAAATTTTATCTATTATGTGTATTATAAATTTATCAGAACTTATACGATGGCATAAGAATTTCCTCTTACATTTTTAGTAGGAATCTGTGTAGAATTTGAAATGAAATTTTCCACAATATGTATCTAGATCTACAATATATGTCACCTCATAATACCAAAGGATACCATCCATACTAGTGGTTGAATATTCATTCCATTTTAGGAGATAATGAAGTTTTCTAGAATATGCATCTAGATGTACAATATATGCCTATCTTCCAGTCCCAAAGAATACCATCCATATTAGAAGCTATATTCATTTTATTTTAGGAGATAGGGGCAAATTCATTTCCATTTCGTATTTCCTAATTGATAAGAATTGGGTTGCAAATTATGAGCAAGAAATGGGTCATGTAGCCAATCTATCTCCAAAGAAATAATGAAATTCTTTGGATGCTCTTTGCTACACAGTCTATTGAAAAGTTTGTGCTTACTAAGAATTTTACCTTGTTATTTGCCTGTCCTGATGCAATAATATATGTTTTAATAATCTTTTTATTCTTTTATTAGAGGAGGGACAAAAAATAGATATGTTTTAAGTTTTTAAAAGAAAGAAATTCTTGAAAATAGTAACTTATTAAAATTCTGTTATGTGATTTTTCAGGAAGCTCTTCATCGAGAACAGATACTAGAAAATAAATTGGGCACATTGCAGAAAGTAGTTGCTAATACCCAGGATGAATCTGACATTGGTTGGAAAGTTAGTATTTTAAAATAATTTCCTTATTGAATTCCAGAATATCTTAAATTTATTACATTTTTTTTTCTTTTTAATCAAAATGCTTTAAAATTTAAATGAATCACAATTTTTTTTTTTTTTTTTTTTTGAAGGGGATATCAAAGAATATTTTCTGGTTCAGTTAATTTTCTAAATTCATTTTGCCTAAAACCTAAAAATGCAATTCCTATTATTTAAATCTCAAATTTATGATTCTTTTTAAAAAGTATATATAGTTATTGGCATATAATGTCATTATGTTGAGGTGTTTCTAAATTTTTAATAAGGTACACAACATAATAAATTTAATAAAAACAGTTTTTAAGAATAACTATTAGATTTATTTCAGGGATGTGATTTGTCCATGAATCAGCAGTTGTCCACTTTTTTTTTTTTTTTTTTTTTTTTTTTTTTTACCGTTTCATCTTTTTCCACTTTTTAAACCAAAAAATAATTATGTAATTTAACACCAAAAAAAAAAGTATCTTCCCATAAAACCTATATTTATGAAGGGTTGTTATTAAAAGGCTTTCCACTACAGCCTTAAAGTCAAGATTGGATGTAATAAAGAAACTTAAAGAAATATATTGGAAGCAAATGTTAATGTTCACAAACATTGCAAAAGAAGGTGCCCTTGAATAATTTGCTGTTGCAATCTGCTTCGGCAATTGATCTTGTTTCTAGGAAGCATTCTCTTTCTTTGACATTAATGCAAGGTCTTCCTGATCTGAAGACTAATATCATTAGTGTTATAGAAAAAAGTGTAAGTACACATGTATCCCCTAGTACTTGTAAGTACACATGCATCCTGCTACCAGTTTTACAGTAAACACAGCAGGAGCCAATAATTGACTGGTGGATGAAAATTGAAAATTCCAGACAGTTTTTACTAGTACTATAAAAGGCATGTGCCATCCTCACCTGCTTACAGGGACCTAAAACTGAACTGAGTATTAGTAGCGTACATTTAGTCGTCACATCTGAAAAAATAAAATTGAGTGTAATGTCATTTGATGGCATTCAGACTGTTAAAAAAAATCTGCGCTTCAATTGTATAAAAAGGACTGTCTTAAAGAAAAAGTGAGTAGAAATCTCTATAAAGATATGATTGCAGTAATAATGAACTTCAAAGCAGAAGTTCTCAATAAAAAAGTAAAAGTGATGCACAATCATGTGTAAGGAAACTGCAAAAAATATATCTTGCAAGGTGCAAAATTAGAGAAGTATTCATCTGAAAGAAAATGAGATATCCAAGTCTCAAGAATTTTTTCCTCCTCTAAAACTTGTACATAAAAAAAAGTTGCTTGTTGTACCAATGTAAGCTCATCCGCAAACTATGAAGTGCCAGTTGAATCATGTAAATGAATCATGAAAAAAAGATGGTAATGTATCTGAGATATTCCACAAAAGTCTGTCAATCATTAAAGAAATGGTTTCTAAAATATCCTAGTTATCTATATTTACAATAAAGTACTGGCTGTCCCTACATATTTTTTTATCCTGTGTACATTTAAATTTGACTTGTGCAATATATTTCTTAATGTGCCTTTGAGAAAATCATGCACTATCCATTTCTTACAATTATAAATATTTTGAAGTGAATATAAAGATCAATTGAGCTGTAATTTTGATATTTTTTTTCTGTATATTAACTTCTTAATACTTTTTACATCTTTTTCGTTTTCATGTTTGTTTCGGGCTGCATTTTTGTATTTCCTTTTTTTTTTTTTTTTTTTTTTGGTCAATTACATCTCTGTTATTCATATTTTCCCCCTTAAAGTTATTTATATTTTCTACTTAATTTGAATTCTCTGCCTGGAAGTGCCATTTATATGGAACAAAAATTGAATTAACTGAGAATTGACTTCCAAAAGTATTAAAGTAATGTATTTTTATTCAGAATTTCAAAATACAAGCACAGCAAAAATTGAGAGAAAAATGGCTCTGTCTTAAAAATATAGTTATATGCAATTCAGATTTGCACTTTATTACATAATGGCTTTAAAAAGGCTTTGGTAAATATCAGTATCAACATATATAGCTTGGCTTAAGTTTCAAAGTTTTTACTTTAAATTTTCTATGATAAAACTGAAATTTAGAGAATATTTTGCCAATTTTGGTATTTATGTGTTAACCGCTTGCCAGTTATTAACAATCAAAAATGTCAAGTTTGTAGCAGCTGGTGATTAATTACTAAAAGAATGGGGGGGGTGCCAATGGTGTATTGTTCACCTATTGACTGTTTTCACCATTAACATGCTGCTAAAATTTTACAGTGGCATGTACTTAAACCAAAAAAAATCCCCAAAGGCTTGTGGTTATTACCAAAATAACAATATTTCATAAAAAATAGTTTGAAAGTTTTCAATATTTATACAGTGCATCAAATATGATCAGTATTTTTAGAAATATGCTTTTCATACTTTCTAAATGTCATTGCAATTTTACTGTGACTTACCAAAATTCAATTTTCTTTTGTGAAGTTATTAAAAAAATATTTCATTTCATGAAATAGTGTATATTTTTTTTTATATGCATACAAATTGTGTTTAAAATTATACAACAAAAATTGCAGAAAAAGAATTTCAAATTAAATAATTGAATTAGCTAATTTTATGGTTTGAATTTTTTGAAAAAAATGCAAAAGGCTAATATTTATATATTCTACAATTATTTGGTTAAAAATAAATTTGGAATATAACTATTAATTAAACATTAAAAATTTTTACTAATATTTATTTATTTCTCTAGGCTCTCATTGAAGAAGACAGGCTTTTAAGTAGAATAGAAACATTAGAAAGTCAATTACAAACATGTGGAAAAGTAAGAAAATTTGTTTGTATGGCATTTAATTAATGATGCTTAATCATTATACAATTTTTTAAAGTTGGGAAGTATTTTTAATTAAAATCTTTTTAGGCGTGCAATTTTTTTACCTAATTTCAATTGTATTTTTAATATAATTATAATTTTATAATGATTTTTGAATATTCAATTGGGAAAGATGCATTAAATGATGTAAAATATTGTTTTATGTTTTTGAATCAGTAAAGATACTGCAGCAAAATTTATGAAATCCAAATTTTAATGCCAGTTCTTTGGTTCTGTTTATCATTTTTAATAATATGGTGATAATTCATTAGCATTTTAAACAAAAAAATTTCCCTTATTTGTGTCTGAAACTGGCCAAGTTATTTCCATTTCCATATTTGTATACCAATCAGTGGTCTCTTTAAACAGATATACCATTAACTGATTGATCCTCCTTAAAGTGACCAGTAATTGGAATGGTGTAAAGTATTGGATTTGAAAGTTTCATAATTTTAATCAATTTTAGTAGCAGAAGAGGAAAACTTCTTTATTCATAATGTTGATATATTAAAAATATCTTGACAAAAGATGGCTAACAGAACTCAAGGGACTATACAAAAATTTGGACTTGATGGAATGACTTTGGAACTTGGAATGATTTTTTGCCAATGTATTTATTGATTTAAAAAAAAAAAACAGAAAATATTATTCTTAAGGTCATTTAAGGCTTAACTATTTAGAAATGAGCTGTTGGGTCATAATTAGAGTGAACATACCGTATAAAAGATTTATAGGTTTGTTTGTTTTTTTGAAGTTTTAATTATGTGGTCTTGTTAGATGTAACTTCTAAAATCAAAAGTATAACTATATAAAAACTCTCTGAGATTATAAACCAATTCTTAAACATTTATAAGACATTGTAAAACATTATATCACAGGAGGATTTTTTCTGCCCTCCATAACATTCTTTGGATATAAAGCAAAAAATTTTTATGAAAAGAAAACATGTTTTTGATTTTTTAATTTACTGCAAAATGATTTTTAAAAAAAGCAAGTCTGTATGTATTACAATTATCACATTTTTTTGAAAAATAAAATTATGCATATCTACATGTTATTTTGAAACTAAGTTTTTATTTGATTTAAATCAGTAGTTACGTAATTCTACGCATTGCTAATTTCATTTTTTTTTTTTTTTTTCCATATGGAAGTGGAAAAGTTTGTAGGAAAGAGGAGTAGTAATAATTATATATTGTTTAAAAATATAAAAATTTTCACAAAGAATATTTGGTGGAAATATTGAACAATATTTGAATATAAAATAGAAGATTGCCTTTTATGAAAGATAAATGATTGTAATTACCTGTAAAAAAGATTTTGTGGTATGATTTGATGTCTCTACATTTTTTCCCCTTTCTTCCAGAATGTAACAGAAGAAAAACTCAAAGATGATGTGCTTAAATTACAAGAAGATAAAGACAAATATCAAATAGCTGCAAAAGTATGTTTGTGTTAAACTAATAATGTCTAATGAAAATCCCTATTTTCTTAATTTTTTTTTATTAGATGTTTTCACATTATAGTGACTACTTTAATATCGATTGCTTAAAAGAAAAATGGATAAAGGGCCCTTTTATTTTGTTAACTGTATTTTTTAAATAATGGTAATTTTAGAGTTCTGGAGGGTTTTTTTTTTTGGTTTTTTTTTTTTTAACCAAGATATTTGGTTATATAAGTCATATTGCTTTATTGTTTTGTAGCTTCCGTAGATTTATTTTAATTCAGTTCTAGATATTTTATATTGCCCATTTTTAAGCCTTTCAAGGGACTAAAGGAATAGTGGTTTAAATTGAGGAAAAATCTAAATTGCAGAGATCTGCTTATAATAAATAATTTTTAAATTTAACTAAGAAAATGACAAAAAAACTGGAAAAAGTGGAGGAGCATTTAAGTCAGGAATATTAAAGTTTAGGGAAATACTTATGTTGTACCTTTTTATACTTTTCCCTCTTCTTAGGTTCACATTTTGATTCTGTAGTTGGATTGAATAGTTTTCCTGTATTAGAGAGCTAAATTTGTACAAAAGAAATTTGTGTTTTATATGAGCTCTTTTTTACAAAATCAAATTTGTTTTACCCCCCTTCCCTTTCAAAATAATGGAATAACAAGTAATAATCCAGGCTTATATCTTTGTCTTAGGAATCTTTGAGGAAAATATTGCAAGAAAAGTTAGAAGCCATTCGAAAAGTCCAAGAACTGGAAGTAAGTTTCAAGAGCATTTCAATTTAAAAATGTTTTGTTAATAGCTGTGTAGTTCATTATACAGTTCCACTTTTCAATTTAGAACTCTCTCAGCAACACAGAAAATGAAAGCTCTCACTTATTGGAAGCCAATCAAAAAAAGGAACAAGAAATTCTACTTCTACTAGAAAAGGCAACAGAACATGAAAAAGAAATTTCAAATTTGACTAAAAAATTACAGGTAACAATAATATAATTTGGAATCAATTATATTGATGCTGTTTAGATGTATATGATATCCAGAAAAAGTTTTTTCAAGTAGGAAAAAATATTCATCATATCTATCAAATATTTGTTTTATATGTTTTATTTATACTTAATTTACCCTTAATTTATTTAATATATTTAGCGACCAATTGGTTACCCAGGTTAAATGCATGCTAAAATTTTTCAGTTTCATATTTTATGTAACTTAAGTTTCTTAATCATTTCCTTTGCAAAATATTTTTAAACTTCAAATTTTGATTGTTATATAATTTTTACTTTTATAAAAAGCTTTAAGCCATTCTACTCATTATAGTATATATATCTAATTTTTTTGTTAGCTCCTATAAAATTTGAACTTTAAATTAAAGTGAAGGTGACTTCAATTATTGCAAAATATTTAATTGATGGGACCAAGCATGCTTTCAAAGGAAATACGAGTATAGAGATCAGAATCGTTCATGTAATATCTTAAAGAATTCAGTAAAAATTTCTCTTCATTATAAAATTCAGCTTTTAGTTTTATTTTCAAAAGGATTTAAATGGCATAAATTAAAATATTTTTTTTTATTTCATTCAATAAACATACTTTAAAAGAACTTTGAAATTAAAATTTTTCAGGCCATTCCCTTGTTTCTAAAAAATTATATTTTGTGAAATATTCTTGACTTTCCATGTTTTTTTTCAAGCCTTTAAATTTTCTGTTACCAAATTATGCAGTTTTTAAAAATACAATTTCAGAACAATCTACATTTTCAATAATATTAGTCAATATTTTTAATTTATAATCAAAAATATAAGTATCATTAAGTTTTTTTTATCGTGTAATTATCTGTTTGAATCATTCCTTTTTTTTCTGAAATTTGCTGCAAGGACAAAAAATTCAATTGAAGAGCAGCATTCAGTTGGAAGTTATTTTTAATATTTTTGAGATGTAAACATAGGAGTGTTCACATAATATTCTTGGCAGTATTTATAGTTTTTGGAATAGAAATTTTATTAATTTCCAGTTTCATGTTAGTATTTTAAATTTCATTTTGTTGATAGATTTTTTAACACAACTTAGTATTTAATGTTAAATAATATAATATGCTATTTTAAAAACTATTAAAATAAAGTTTTTTGTTTCATTGTTGAAATATTTAACAAACTACATGCACTTTTTTTAATATATATGTTTCTTATATGTATGAAAAGAAAATTTTTATGTTATGTTAGCTATAAAAGATCAACTGTTTTTCAACTTTATAAGGCATTTCTTGCAGGAAGTCGAAGAAAAATATCAAGATTTACAAAGTCAGAATGCAGAAGAGAAGTTGACCCTTGAAAGCAATGCTGAAGAAATGCGAAAAGAGGAGCAAATACTTTCTACTAAGGTAAATCTAAGAATTTACTTTCTGCTTTTAATTCTGAAATTTTTCTTTACTGATTGAAAAAGTTACAATTCTTTTTTTCTTTTTTTTTTTTTAATAATGGAATTCCCTTGTTCATTTTATGTATTTATAGATGAAATACATTATAAACAGGATGTGTGTTTCAATATCCTTCTTAAGTTAATTTATGAAGATAAATTGAATATTATGGAAAATTAGTTTAATGATATTTTTTACTCATTTAGTTAGAAATCAAAAAATATTTCCTGGAGTTATTATAAGCTATGATTAATCAAATGCATATTTATTAAACTCTTAGTTCATTTAATAGCTCCTTATCTCCCTCTTATGAGTTGAAGTGTTTAGGTGCTTTTAGTTTATTTAACCTTTGCATATCTGGCTGGTATAATAATAAAATAATGGTGGTTTGAAAGATCTGAATTTGAATAAAAAATTCCAGCTATAAACATTTTAATACAACAATTATTATTATTATTATTTTTAATCTTCGTGCTGTATATTTTGTCATAATTTCATTATATTGATTACATAGGTTATTCACTGTTTTGCTAGTAGAAATTTGTCCTAAAAATTTATTAAATTTCCTTTCAAATTATTATTGTATAATTTTCTGTCTTAAATTAAATGCAGTAAGAAATATACAAAAAGTTTAGCATGCTCCAGTTTTTGCTGAGTGTATCACATGTTATGTGAATTGCAAATAAACTACTAACAAAGAATGAAATAACTTTTCATGAGCAAAGTCTTTAATAAGCAGGTCACATTATTGCTCATTAAAACAGATTCTACTATGACAGCATTTTAATACAATCTATAATTCTCAATACATATCTTAAATAAACAAAATTAATTTTCTTCAAGAAAATCAGAAGATGATAAACCCAGTGCTCTACTATAAAATGCAAATTCCTTTGCATATATTTGTGTATGTGTAATTTCAATTTAACTGTGTTATTAAAATTATTTGGTAATTGGCTGAATTCAGACTTCACTTTGATTTCTGAGTTCAATGCATTTTTGATTCTCATTCGAGTCTACATATGTGTAAAAGTTAAATTTAGGAAAAAATTTATTTTGAAAGCTATATAAGCTCTGAATGTGTTCCTGCAATCTCTTTTTCCTGTTTTCTACCTCCCCATGTGGATAATGTCACTACATGATTTTAAAAAATTGAACTGTATCTTTAAAAGTGATTAGTGCAGTAAAGGATATCATTTAAATGAAATAATGTTAAGAATCCATTTTATTTTGTTATTTTTCTTCTCTTTAGATTGAAGCTTTGAAAGCTGAAAATGATTTTGCTAAGGAACAGTTGAGTGCTATGAAAGGTAATTTAAGCTTTTGTTTTTTTAGCAGTTGTTATTTTCACCATTTAAATCTTTCTCTTAAATAAGCTGAAGTATCTTATCAATGTTTTCTTTAGAAATTCATTTGATCAAGATTTCATTACAATTTTTTAATAATGATATGAGGGAAGTAGAAATATTTTTATAACTCGAGTGAATGTTGCCTGTATGTTTTTATTTGTTCAAATTTCTGAGTTAGTGAAATGTAAGTTTAGTTTTTTCAGCTTTTATTTTAAATTATATCTTTTATTCAGTAATTAATGACATGTCTTGTCTTCAGCACCTATTAATTTGCTACTTTAATTTCTAGTATAACTCTTGAAGGGCCACTAAAAAGCTACTGTCTGCATCATACAAAATGTTAATAAATTTTTAAAATTTACTGATGAAACTGCTTTAATAATATCCTATAATTACATTCATATTACAGTAATTTTTGAATTATTTGAAATTATGTGTGATTTTCACCCTACTAAAGATTTTGGAAATTTCAAAATGGGGGTATGATATATAAATCGTTTTTATTTTGAAAACTGGGAAATAGTGTTAATTTTTATTAATTTTTACTATTTTTTTATTTACCTAATATTTTTTCTTTATTTGCATAATTTAATATTTACCGGTGTAATATTTTTTTTTCAGTTCTTTGAAGTATGTGTCAATTTACATTTAAATATTTCAAGAAATGTTCGCTGTCAGTCTTACTTAATTTCATTTATCATTGCTACAGAATATCAAGGCTGTGTTGTTTAAACATCTGGTAGTTCTTAATGTATAAAGTGCTGTATTTTAAAATATATATTCAACAAATCTTTACAAACAAAGCAAATGGGTTTACACATTCAGATTGGGAATGAAAAGACAAGTAAGTTTAAATCAGATATGTAGCTTCAATCATGACTGTTATTCTGCAGATGTTTTATGAGAATGTTGCAATTCTGTGGGGGAGGGGATTTAATTGCGGGAAAATTTTATTTATCTCAATGGAATGTGGAATGGTAGTAAATTGGTTAATTTTTGTTATTCTTTAATGATGAAATGCAACTGAATTTGTTGACATCTTTTTATCTAGTGTACATTGTTTATTCAAAGATTCAAATGTAAGAAAAAGGAGTATCTAAAATTTTCAAAGAGTATTTCAATTTATTTTTGGATATATTACAGCCTTTTTTTTTTTTTTCAGCTTGAGGAAAAACAGTGTTCTTGAAACTTTTACAAATTTGATTTTTCAAACAAAAATTTGTATGCTAATATTAAAATAATGCAGTATTCAGTGGAGATAGAATGCTAAGAGGTGTTGCTAATTGGAAAAAAATATTTTAAAAGATTTGATCATAAATCTTAAAGTTTTTTCATTAATAGAGTTCGGAATAAGTTCCCTCTCAACCTGAAATAAGTATTGTTTAAATTCAAGGCGATGGTCAAATCAGTTTATTCTTGCTATAACAAGTTGAAAGCCATTCTTTCTGTTCTTGTAAATTGCAAGCAATTACAAGAAGAAGAAGAAGAAGAAAAAACTGTCATTACATATATGTGCACACACACATATATATATATACACATACAGGAAAGAATATATATTTCTTTCTTTGCAGCTCATTTTGACATACTTAAAAAGGACCAAAATGTTGATGAAACCATAGAAAAAAATGGCAACTTGTCTGCACATGGTAAATGGATTTTATTTTCTAGTACTAATCTCTGTTCTACCTGTTTAACTGATTTTCAGCAAATTAGAAGTTTAATATGAAAATTATTCCAATAATATGCATGCAAATTTCAAACAATATATTAAAAGTAGTATTACATATGCTAAGTTAATTTTTTTTTAATTAACTGTATTTTTCTGAATTTTTGGTACTTTTAAATGAGTGGGATTATCATATAGGTATTTCATGCATGAATAATCTTTAGTTTTTATGATGCTTTAAGGTAAAAATTTTTCCAGGATCTTACAGTAATATTAAAGGGGCTAAATGGTTATTGCTTAAAAATCTACATATATAATGAACAGCAGCAATTCTTAATATAAAATTTTTTAAATTCTATAGAAATATCAAAATTTTAACATGTCTTATAGTCTTGAGTGAATGAAAAAGGATTGTATGTTTTAAATTGCATAATTAGATATATGCAGAATTTGAAACATTGCATCATGTTTCTATTTATTAGACGAAGAATTACATCAGTTTTATTCATAGTCTGCTGCTGTAGAAATTTTGCCTGTAAAGAAAATCTAGCTTCTCTTTTTTTTTTTTTAAACAGACAATTTTTCATGCTGTGTAACATAAATTTGTGTTCTGTTTTATGCTTATGTTTGAATTTTTCAAATTACTCATTTCAATATATATAAAATATGAAGCTGCACCCAGTATTTTTAGATTAAAAAAAAACGTAGAATTTATATATATTTTTAGAATACATGGAACCCTTTGAAACAACTTATAATAAAACATTACTTTTATTTGTTAACTGTTGATAATTTTAATGCAACTTATTTAACTCTTGAATATTTCATTTTGAGAAATGTACTATTGTATTGAATGGTGTAAAAACATTTAATATATTAATTTTAGGCCTATAGAAGCTCTTTGTAGATATCACATAATTTCTGTAATGTATTATAACAATTATTTTAGTTGAATCAGTGGGAATGATCTTTCAAAATTTTCTCATGTACTTTTATAAATGTAGTACTTGCCTTTGACAAACAATAAATACAAAAGATCCTATTAGCATAAAGTTGTTGTTTTTTTTAGCAATTATCACTAGGATGCAGTTAAAGCACAATAACTAGAAGACCAAATGCATATTTTATATGGTCTTTTCCCCAAACAATTGAAACTAATATTGGATACAAAACTAAATTATAGCCATTAAAAAATCTCTTAACAAATTTCATATATTTAAATCATTGCATTTTTAGTGATCTCATTTGCATGCTTGTGAGAGACAGATAGACATATGGCTAATCCTTCGATGGATTTTATTTCAAATTTGTAGCATATCTACTTCTTAGATGTTAAATCTGAGTACCAAATTTTATCTGTCTGATTCTCTTTGGTTTAAAGACCATGTTTTTTTTTTGTTTTTTTTCTAGATCCAAATGATTTTGAGTTATATTCACAGACAGACCAGTATAATTTTTAAAATGCATTTTTTGTATTTGTTTAGTTTTGACATATTAGCAAGTACAAAACGAAATATGAGTTGTAGAAATAACAAAAATGATGTTTAAAATCATGTGTATATTGGAAGCTATTATTTATTGACCCACGGAACAACCAAAGATATTTTGTTGTTGTGACAAGACTTCAGTTTTCTGTAATTTAGCTTTGGGAGGGGGGGGGGATACTACTATCTTGTGCTTTAAAAGGCTATCTGCACTAAAAATATGTACTTAATTTAATTTATTCAGTTTATGCTTATTTAGACAAACTATCTGATTCATTGGTAGCTTTTAATCTATTTATGCTTTATTTTACAATGAAAAAAAATTGCATGTCTATTTATTTTAGATGTTTTTATATCTGTTTATAGATGGGTTGAATTCCACCTCAACTGATCAACCAGATAAAAATATAATTCAGGTTTTAAGTTGTAAGTAGTTTTTCTTTTATAATATGTAATTATAGAAAAGTTTTCACTTGTAACTTTTATTCAACCATAGCACACACTTACAAAAAAGTAAAATTTCATTTGATGGATTTACCTTTCAAAATTTACTAAATTCCTTTCAAATCCTACCTCTTTATTTTAATTAATGATGTACTTGCCTTTTCATCATAATTTTTTTTAATACATTCTTTTGCTTATATTGCTCTTTATTCTTGGAGCTTCTAAGTAAAAATTTTTGTTCTTCTTAAACACATTTTTGTTATTGTTTAGATAATTCTTAATAGCAAGAACATGGTCTTCTTTCTTTTGATTTTGTCTTTTAAAAAAAGAGAGAAAGAAATACCTGCTTTTCTTGTAATTACTATTCAAAAGTACCCTGTAACCCAATATTTTAGCACTTGTGAGATTGTTTGTACTTATATAATTTTGACAGAATTTTAAAATTATGATGAAATAATTAATCCTATCTAAATATATTAAGGGAAAAAAAATCGAACTTCTAAATATTTTTTTTAGATGTGCTATTTTCCCATTTGTAATTAGAATTTTGTGAAGCTAGAATTACTTTGTTTTAAATTTCACATATTTGTGCTCACTATGTTATGTGATAAGCATCTACAGATTAAAATTATTATGCATAAGCTAATGAATATGATGCATAGTGCACTAAGTTAGATCATCCAAATTGCATGCTCATCCCAATATTCCTTTTGTTATTATTTATGTTTTAATATATAAAGCCAATTGATTTTTTTAAGGATTTTAATAAATTTCATGTATTTCACTATTTCAGCTGAAGTAAACAGATTAGAGCTTGAATTACAGAGGGTTCAAAAAGAGAATCTGAAAAATGAATCGCTCTCTTATTCCGAAACTGATGATTTCACTTCCAATGGGGATGTCAAGCCAGCTGATTACCTCAACAAATTGCAAGTAGATGTTCAAAATTTAAAAAGTGAGTTGAAGTGTTAATTAATCCTGATTTTGGTTAAATTTATACGTAAGGAAAATTTAACAATTTTTACAAACACAAGTCTTTATTCTTAGCCATTGTAATACTACAAAATTCAAGCATGTAGGTGAGGAGAAATCCACAGTACTATTTGCTTTGATTGTAATACAAATATACAGGAAGAAATCTTATTCATCTTTAATTAAATTGACATTATAAAATGAAATTTCAAATAAGACAAGATTACAGAGGAAACTTTAATTTTAAGAATGAAGTCCATCTTGACTTACTCTATTTCATCTGTGTTTATATGCTTACTCATTTCTTCTGCCTTTCATTTTTCTCTTGAGGAGAACCCCTTGCATTTCACTCAATTACTATCAGCCTTTCCCCTTTATCGGTGCTTGCCTTTTGTCTTCCTTTCTCCTTATTTACCTTTGTAGAATTTCTAACGAAACTTTCATTACCAGGGCTGGCCATTGATACAAAACGGAACACCTATCTGTTTGACTGGCATGGGTCATTTATACAAGTGGTTTCCTCTTGAATAACACTTGCTAAGCTAATCCATCATCTCTGGATCTGCATTGGCATGGTGGTAAAGTCTCGGCTTCAGACCAGAGGATTCCCAGACTCAAAAACAGATTCAATCAAAAGTTTGTTGTGTATGTAGGCCTGATGCATGTTAAACCTCTTATTGAGAGTTCAAATTATCTCTTTCTATTATGGCATGGAAATTAAGAGAGGATTGCCAACTCTCAAATTATCCTCATCTTGCCTCTTTACAGATTGAGGTCTGTCTCAAAATAGCCTTTGTATTGCTTCAAAACAAGACTTAATATAACTAAATCGTGGATCTGTGTTTCTCTATCACCTGTAAAGTTTGAATTTGCAAATTTTATGATAATTAAGCTTTCTGTATTCAACTATTTCTGTATTTTCTGCATTATTCTTTATTTGATCATCAGTAATTATTACAGTTTGCCAAACTTTTGTAAAATTTTCCCTTTTATGTCATTGAGGGTAAACAACATCACTGTTGGCATTGCATTAGTTAAATTTTGAATAATTGCATTTGTTAAATTTTGAAAAGAAAAAAAAATGCTTATAATTGCACTTAAATGTTATTCAGTTTTTGAATGATCCATGAATAATAGCTTTGCAGTTATTATTCACTGATAATTAAATCAGCCTAATTTTTCATATTTTAAAATTGCTACTCTTAATGAGACATATATAACTATAGAAAATTATAAATAGAAATTAATTAAGAGTTTTTTTTAAGGAGTTATTTTCAGAGTTCATTGCTTAGTGACTAATCCTAAGAGCTAAAATTTTACTGCTGCTAGCAGATAAGCATATTCAAAAATAACTGTCAAAACAAATGTGTTTTTACATTTTTTTTCCCTTAATTTTCTGCACAAAAAATAAAATTTGTTGTAACATCAACTATGATTTTTATTCTTTCAACAAGAACTTTTACTTACTGAATTATTATTAGGTAGTCTTCATATAAATAATGTTCATAAAAAAATTGAAGGAAACTTTTTTAATTTAAAATGTATCTTTGTTGTATTCTTCTTTATCAGCAATATCATCTGTAACAAATGTCTCCCTTCCCCCCCTCCCCCATGTATTCCACCTTATTTTATTTTTTAAAGAAAATATTAATAATAAACTGATGAAAAATTTTGGCTTTGATATAAATACTTTTTAAAATTTTACTTTTTATATAGTTTAAAATATAATTTAGATAAATATTTTTTAGAACTCCTGGCAGAAAGTAGAGATAATAAAAAATTAGTAGATGCTGAATTATCACTAGCCAAAAGTAAGTTCCTTATTTAATTATATTTATATATTTCTATTAATAATAAAGATGATAATGTTAATATTCTGCAAGACAGATCATTTGATCTAAAGTACCAAATTTATACAAATTTATTTTGGAAGATAAAAATGTGTGACTCATAGTGATTTTCTTTTTTAATTCATGAAATTTTGATGTTTAATTTATTATAACTTCTTAAATTCTACTATTACAAAAATCATCTTAAAATGTCAGAAATTATGTTTTCAATGGAATCAGTTTGTTTGCAATGTATTTTTCAAATCTATTTCTTATTATTTTTCATAAAAATTTTGAAGCATATTTTACAGCAATATAACTGTTGGAAAGAAACTATTATTATTTTGTTTTATTGTTTCTACATTCTTGATGATGAAGTTACAGTTTTTAATACACTTAAAATATTTTTCCTCAGTAGGGAAGCTTCTATGTAAAGAATGTTTTTAATATTCTTTTTGAAATTTAATTGTACTTGCCTTACGTGAGGCTTATCTTTAATTGTAAACATTCATGAAAATTTTTTTTACACTGTTGCTTTTTTATGTATGAACTTGATAAATAAAATTATATTTTCACTCCTATTGCTTGAAAATTGCTTTTTTTATTATATTGCACTAATTTTCTTTGTGAATAATCAATGTTCACAAATATTAGACAAATTAAGAAAAATATTTTATAATAAACATAAAACCACTTTTATTTTCCGTCCTTAAGTTCTGAATGTTAAGTTTCTGTTTTTGAGAAGAAAAAAAATGTATATCTTGACTTTTAAATACTTGTATTTTAAATTGAAGTTTAAATTTCAAGTCATTTTAGATGAAATTAGTGAGATGCATAGTATAATAAAAGAAATAATATAAATTCTCTAAAGTAATACATGCTACATATCTATTAAAGTGTGAAGTTTAAAAATATTTTTCAGAGAAAGCCTTGAGAACAAGTTACATAAAATATTTCATTGATAATTTTAGTAATCATTAATTCCAGAAAACTAGCTAGTCACCAATGGTAGCTAGTAATTAATAAAGTGTAAAATGCATTTAAAATAGAATAGTGTAAATTTCACCAATGATTTTCATTTATTATATAAAGCTATGATTATATAAATATATCTTGTGATTGATTTTTTTTTTGTTTCATTTTTTTTTCTAGCTCAATTAGAAGAAAGTCAGAAAAATATCAAGTCAATAACAACTGAACTTAATTTTATTTTAGACCAGTTAGTGAAAGCAAAAGAGGAATTGGAATATAAAACTAATCAAATAAAGCACTTACAAGGTAATTTTTGAAGAAATCAAGCTCATTTAGTAATATAGTTTAAAACATTCTTTTTCTAAAAATCTTTTAACTATTAACATTCCTATAAAATTAAACTAAATACCAGACTACTGTAAAAGTTAGTATTTAATAATTATTTTATGAGCATTTGGAAAATATCTTTAATTTATTCATTCTGCTAAAAATTTCATATTTAAGATCATATTTTAAATTATTTTGTTGAAATTAAGTGTTTTAAGTGAAATTTTTTATCTTTCTTTCATGAAGTACTTATATATCCATGTTAAAATAATACTGAAATGAAAATATATCTTATAGTTCAGCTATTAGTATTTTTTTAAATGATAGTAGGGATAGTAGGATAAATTATGATAGTAGGGGAAATTTTTTTAACCAACTTTTTTTTTAAACAAATAACATTAGCATAAGTTATTAAGTTCTTTATTTTAGAAGGGGAAAGTGCTTTCATGTATTTCTGTTATTTATATGATAGGTATAAGCTACATATTTTCTTTTTTGAAATTTAAATCATACATCTGTTTTTATATAGTTTTGACTAATGTCATTCCTTGTTGTATTTTTTATAGATTTTTTTAAACAGTTTTACATACGCCAAAATTTTTACACATTATTTTTATTTACAAATTATAAAATTTTACAAAATTTATTAGTAAAGATAGTAATTAAACCTAAAAATATTCTTGCATATTAATGGATAGTTACAGCACTTCTATAACTATAATGCACTGAGCACCACTGGCCCCAAGTTTAAAATATCTCTGATTTCCTATTGTAGCAGTGTTATATCTATAAGTCACTCTATATAATTATCAAAAATATTAATTCTTCTTTTAATTTTTCTTATATATATAACATGAGGATGGATCTTTTCTTTCTTTTAGAAGTATTAGAATCTATAAATACAGAAAATTTTCCTGAGAAACAAAAAGAAATGATACAACAAGCAATAGAAGAACTTAATAAAACCTTTAGTCAAAAATTTAAAGACTTAAAAGGTAAGTGAACCCTTTTTAAAATTTATTATTATTGTGTTAGTTTGATAACACATAATTCTTTTTCTCGTAATCTGTTTTATCCCAGTTTGTTTTTACTTTGTTCATATTTGAAAGTAACCAGATTTTCTGAAGTGTGTTAAACCTAAACAAACTAAATCTAACATTTTATTTGTTTATTTATTTATTTTTATCATAAGTATGATCCATTCTCAAAATAGAACATAGGAATGAAGGGATAAAATTTCCTCTCCTAGGTTTTAGTATTTTCATTCTTAGTGAAAAGCAATTTCCCATATGCAAATACTATCTCATTATTTGTATTAGAATGTCATTTTTTAATTAAATATGACTCTAAACTTGGTAGAAAGGACCAAAGAAGAACTGGTAAAGTGATTCATCATATCTCCTATGTTATATTTTGGGTTTTTCTTTACAGCTATCTTTTAACAACAGTGCTGTTTTTCTCTTTATAGTAGAAGATGGCTATCACCATCTTTGCAAATGTCTTTTGCATTAGAAGGTACAGAACTGGGTCTGCACCTTGTTCTGGTCATAGTCTTTTTTTAAATAAACCATTGTTATTGCTCTTCAGAATTTCTTCGAGACATCACTTTTGTCGACAGTTTTGTTTTCCATCCATGCATTTACCTTTGGCGTGCCCAATGTATGTATGAATGAAAAGTGCATCTTAATTGCATATAGTCCAACAAACCTGTAGTAAGGATATACCCTGTTCATATGTTTATTGTTAATTTCGCAGAGTTTATTATCATTTATTTTCTTAATTGCCTAAATTTCACTTCACCATTGCTTAACTCGGAAAATAATACTGAAACCTGCATTTTTGTGTTTTAGGTCAATGCCTTTTCAAGGTACAGAAAATTCATAATTTTAAGGGTTTTTGGGTCAATTTCTTTAATTTTTTTTATTTATTTATTTTTGTAACTTCCTTATTTCATTGTTAGAAGTACTATAACCTTTTTCAATGAATTCAGTACACTGATTTTGTTATAGGTACTTGTTACAAAATGCCATTTTGTATTCAAAGGCCTTAAAAAGACTTTATCAGTATTGTTTTAGTCCATTCCTACTGAATGCTACATAATCATTTTATCAATGCTTTTCCAAGAAGTGCCTAAACTTCACAAATTATTATTGAGCATAGTAAACAAAAGTTTTACCTTGGAAGATTCATTCTCAGAATACTGACTAATTGCTCCATTGTTCATAAATTGTAACTAAAATTTTTAACTTTTGGGAATAATTTTGCATTATGACATTTTACAGCAGAATAATGCTGTTTTTCAGCTGTCCCTTAAGGACAATAGGCTAATATCTAGTTTAAATAGCAAAGCTGTTACACAGGTTGTCCATTTTAATCATGGACCAATGGCTTATTTCTAATTTGTTGGAGATAGGCGTGTACTTCCAAATGAAAGAATTTCTTAAATTACACGAAGGATTATATTTTTATGATGTCTCAATCAAAATATGGACTGTTGAAAAATTATGAAATTAAATTTTTATTCAGTTTATAATATTTAGTTACAGTTAAGTTAGTTTAAGTTTATACAATTAATAATATTTAGTAAACTGTTTTTGACATGAACATCTTAAACAAAAACCCTTTCTCTTCTGCAACTAAAACTGACTAAGTTATAAAGCTTCGAATTTCATTATTTTAAAACATTCAATAGCCATTTAGAACATTGTTGATTGCCGAATATTTCTCAAGGAAAGCTTTGAAAAAAGTCTGAGGAAAAGATGTGCAAAAGTTCATAACTCACTCTGATTTAATCATATAAATCTGATTTAATCATAAATGTGCAACTTTTTTTAAAATTTAAAATAGTAGGAATGGTAGTAGTAAAGTAGTTACAAATATTAGTATAATTAAGAGTGACTTATAAAAATTTATACTTTGTAATTTTTTTCTTGTATTTCATGTACTAACTCGCACAATGTAAAGTATGATTTTTTTATATCATTTAAAACATTCCAATTAAAAATATATGCCTATCTTTAATGATTTAGAAACTATTTATTGTTACAATTAGAAAGAAAGGCCTGTGGAATCTACGTAATAGGAGCAAAATAATAATTAAAAAAAGATCTAAATATTCTAATAATGACCATATTACAAAATTTATTTTCTTAATCATGAGATGTTTTTGTATCAAGAAAAATGAGTTGTTTGTAAATTTCGTCATTTTGTTCTAGAATCTAACTCCTTGAGCAAAAGAGATCCAGATTATATTTCTTTATCCGACTATGAAGGTCTCAAAAAAGACTGTGCCATGTACAAAGATAGGATAAAATCTCTTGAATCTGACTTGATGAGGTAAGTTGCATATATATTTTTTTGATTAAAAAAATGTGTGTGTAGAAATTAATATAATTTAATTAAATGTTGAAGATTAAGACCATTTATAATTAACTATTTATATATTCCAAAGCAGATGTATTAAACTTAAAAGCTAAAGGGAAAAATTAAATTTATATTGTAGAGTAAATAAATCCTCCATCCTCCCCCCCCCCAAAAAAATTGTAAAAAAATCTTAATGCTGTTTTTTACTCAAAATCATCTTATATTAAAACCAAAACTTTTTGTCAACCTTCAAAATTATCTCTAAATTGTACTTAGTTTTTATTTACACAAGAGCTCGTATTCGTATAAAATTTCATGCTGGCTCAATTTTTTCAAATGTGAATATCCAGTTCAGAATGTTTATTCAAATTCTTTAGATTAAATTAGCTTCAATAGATAACCTCTGTTATTTCAAAGAAATAAATGTGTTATAGGCATTTGAAATGTAGTGCTTCTAATATTAAATAAAGTTTTATTTTTTAAGATATTAAAATATTTACAATTGTGCTTTATATATAATTTTATCTTAGATGTGTTTTTAATTTTTTCAATTTTACAAAAATATTTTTTGATTCAACTAAATTTGTAGTTTAACAATTATTAAATAGAAAGGCAAATATTTGGATGCTAATCAAAAAAGTATAAATTGAGACAATAATGTAGAGAAAAAAATATGGGAAAAAAAATTCACAGAATGCTACCATTTTCATTACTTTTGGGAAGATGGGTTGTCATAATTTAAGAAATGCATCTACTAAAGAAATATCTAATGAAATAGAAAATAAAATAGACTTTGAATATTACTTTAACCAATATACAAATAAAATAAAATTTAATGTGTCCAGGGAATATTATTTAATTTTACTCAACTGAATATTTATGTATAAGCTTAGAAACAGAACATTTTATTTTGATTGATTGTTTGATTTAACATTTTATTTGTTTGTTTATTTATTTATTTACTATATAACATGTAGTGAGAATGATAAATAATATTAATGGATGATTCTGTTATGTCCACTGGAGAATGACACATAAAATGAATGCTCACTGCCAGATTAAGAGTTAAAGGAATAAATAAGTATTGATAGAACATTTTTCAAACTAAATATGATGCAAAAGTAGGGAAGAATCAAAAATTATATTTAATAAGCAATTTCAATGAAATTGTATTTGTGTGTACTGAACTGATAAGGGGTAGTCAAATTTGTAGAAAAATTCTTAATCTATAAAATAATATTCAAAAAAAAATATTTGAAAAATTAACAAAGTATGAATGCACAAACTTGTAAAAGTAAAAATGTGAACAATTAAAGTGAAATAATAATTCTATGAATAGATTAAATACTGGCATTGGATTTTAACATAGTATCATTTTTTAAATGAAATAGAATTTTAAAGATGTATTTAGTTTTTTTTTTTTTTTTTTTTTTTTTTTATGTATATGATTCTTTTTATTTAAAAAAAATATTTCAAATAATGCTACATCAGGTATGTTTGTAGCTGTTCTTTTTCTATTATTATTATTTTGAAAACTTTATAATGAAAATTAATTTTAGACATCTTCTAGTATTACTACTAAAATTTGAGTTTAGAACTTTTCACTGTATTTATTATGCAAAAGTTTGTATTTTTCTAATAAAGAAGGATCATAATTTTCTTTTAAAGGCTATTTTATACAATAGGAAAATTCTTATTTTTGCATTCTGCAGATTGCTCAATGAAAGTTTTACAGTATATTTAAAATAATGAAAAAGTTTTAAAAGTATCACCTAATAATAATTTTTTTAACTACTCTAAAGGTACCTATTAATTAAACATTTTCATTTCATTTTAACAATTTAAATTTTGTGATATTCAATTACTTTTTAATCTAGTCAGCATATAAAGAATACTATGTCATATTGTATATTTGTAGTTTAATTTTGAGTAAGGAGATGAATATACACAACTTTTAATTACTATATGAAATTTTCTTTCCTAATTTTTTTTTTTTTTTTTTAATAAATGAGCATGAAAATAAGAATACATATTTTCAGATTCATATTTCAATAAATGTTTTGCCTCATATCTTTTAGTATATGTGTTTTTTATATTTTAAAATTGTTAGACTGAAGGGCCTCAAATCAAATTAGTTAGTGAAAAGTAAACTGTTCTTTGAATGACAGGTTTTTTACATTTTTGTATACTGAGGCAGCCTTATCCTTAGATTTATTTTCATATATATCTCCACTTGTTTGGTTTCTAATAACCTAAAATTTCATTTTCAGAAAATTCTAAATGAAAGAAAAAATTTAATAAAAAGAGAAATCAGATTTTGCTTTGAAAAATTTGAAGCTGATATGAAAATAAATATGAAGATAGCCCTGATGCCTGAGCAGTTTACATTTATTAAAAGAGAATGCATTTTGTAAATAGCTTACAATTTTTTTTTAACAGACATAGAAGTTAGTGTTTTCTCTCATGCCTTCTGTTTCTTTTTTACCATTTTGCACCCTTTCAGGAGACATTGTTGACAATCATAACATTATTGATCCATGGCAGTTTGTTCCTTATACATTATTATATATTCATTCATTATTACATGCGTTTTGAAATTTATTGAAAATAATTGCAATATGAAAGTTTTATAAAGAATTTTGTTCAGATAATATCGTCAATATATTTTAATGGATTTTCTAGTTTTTAAATTTTATTTTTTGTAGTTAATTGCATGAATATGAGTACCGATAATTTTTGTAAATATTTAATTCAATAATACATATTAAAATTCTATTATAAATGTAAAGAAATTTATATTAAAGGTTTCTTTTTATTATTTATGATGCAATTCTCTTGTGTTTCAGACACATAGTTGAAAGCACTAAACTTGAAGTTCAAAATCGAGCTCTCGGAGAGCTGCACGAGAACCTGAAGTCTCCTCTGGTAAAGCAAGACTCAGACGATCTCACTTTCTCTACAGAATCTGAACTGGATGAGACTGCAAGGAAGGTAAGAATAACTCATATTATGAAGCACTTTATTTCTTAAAAGGGCTTCTATAAAAAAATCATTTGACTTTTTATGGCATCAATTTAGAAATTCCTTTCCATTTATATATAAACCTTTGTGAATTTCAGTTGTTAAATGCTCAAGAAGAGATAATCCTGGTTAAGGAGCGGTATGAGGAATGCAACAAGGAGAAATCCTATCTACAGGGAGAGCTCAATGCACTGAAAGAACAAATTCAGATCCTTCAAGTGCAAGCAAAAACGGTTAAGTATTGTGTTATTAAATATTTTCAGAATTCAAACAATCTTACAGTGACTTGTGTGAAAGAAATTTATTAAATTAAGAAAATTTGGTTCTTTTAATTGATTGTTTACTAATTACAAATGCTTTAATTGTTTTATTTATGCATTTATTTTTTAACTCTTCAATTTATTTTATATTTTGTTCTTACATTTTTTTGTTTGAAAGGTGTTATTTTTTAAACATTCTTAACTTATATGAGCCCAGAAATTTATCAATTTATTACTGTGAATAAAATTATTTACTGAATTTATTACTGTGAAATCATCGGTATTTAATGGATCCTAATTCATCCTAATAACCATAATACTTAAAAATTATCTGTTGGACCACTCTTAGTATAATTATAAATTATTAAAGTATCTATTTCTAATAGATAAAATGCTTTAAAAATATAGTTTGTTATTTGACTGAAAAAATTTAGATTATATATTTTTTTGCAATCATCCAGTCCTTTCAGTCATATTTTAATAACATTTTGACATACTGAAACTTATATTCACATATATTGGAAGATTTACAACTGAGCCAGTTTTAATTGTATAAATGTTGAATTATTTTATTAAAATATTATTGTGTAAAGATTTTTTTTAACAGGATTGATTGGACAGGACCAAGAAATAACAAAAATTAATTTTTACTTTTTTGAGACTTTTAAAACTTTTTTTTCTATTGAAAGTGTATATCTGTCTTTAATAAGTAAACATGATCCTATAGCTAATTTTTAAGAATAGTTAACCTTTATAACATATATTGTATATAACCATTTCTAAAATAAAAAAATTTACATGCAGGTTTCTGTGTGTTCCTTCATCCCGCTGGTTGTCCTGGCTGTCGCCATGATGTTGGCATTTTACCCAACACTGGCTCATCTCACTGCCACATCCGACCAAACGTAACTCAGACACAGATGCCTTAGCTGTACAGAGCAGAGAGAAAGATTTCCGTTTGCTTCTTATTTGTAATTAGTGTATTTTATCTGTGTCTTTTTGTACAGTTGAGTAAGAGTTTTATTTGATCCATTTATGTTCCCCATTATAATTTAATACACATTAAATTATGTTCTGTATATTGACTGTGTGCGTGTCATTCAGTATGATTGCCTAGAGTGAGCTGGTCTTGTACCAAGAACTGCCAGAGGCCTGCACAGGAATTGCTATAAAATTCCTTAATCTTTATGTTGTTTCATTTTCATTACTCAGCAAAGTCCAATCAATTTTAGGATTAAACATTATTTCAAAAGGATTTTTTAATTAGACTTGTCACCTTTATTTATAAAAAAAAAATGAAAATTATCATAATTGCAAGCCTAAAAATATTCTCTGTTTATAATCTTCTACTGTAACTCCCCTCTCCCTCTTTTCTGACTTGCTATGTTGTTTTATTGCATAAACCAGAAGTTAGCATCTTTTTCTCTGATCTAAAGAATGTTTTATTAAATAGATTTGAGAAAATATCCCTAAATTTACTGCTTATATACCTTAACATGAAATTAATGAATTTATTTATATTCTAAAGTTTGATTCTTAAAAATATGTTAAATTCAAGCCTTTTTTTTTTTTTTTTTTTTGTCTTAATATTTCATAAAAATGCATTTAGTTTATTTCAAATATTGTTGTAAATCACTTTTTTTTAATAAATATTCACAAATTCTAAGCACAAAATAAACTAGAATCTAAAAAATGTTACTTCATAACTAAAAAAACAGTAGCATTTTAATTAACATCTTTCAGCTGATAAAAACTTAAAACCTTTGTCTCCTGTGCTTGACTCTTGCAGTAGTATGTACCATTTGCATTAGAAAATGCGGTTTCTAGTTGTCACAAATCATATGTTAATCACAGATATTTTATCACCTGCATTTTTTTGTACATAGAAATTAAAATGTCAAAGGGAAAAATTCTTTTAAATGAACTTAGAAAAACAAAAAGGAAATATATATTGCTTCCATAATTCTAGTTCATTGTTATTTTATGACAGTAATATATAGTAAAATATGTGCATGTATATACCCAAGCAAATTTTTACTATTTGAACTAAATCAATTATTGCTCTAAGATATGATTTTATTTTATTCAGTACATGTATAAACAAATGTGCTGTGACAAATTTTGTATGAAAAAAAAATATGTAACAATAGATAAATAAAAAATTAAAATATTTGAAGTTCAAAATGACTTGCACAGAAAACATATATTTCACTTTTTTTCCAATATACACATCAAATTTGGCAAATAAATTAAAACGCATCATTGTTCTAATAATTTGTTTTTGCATGGAAAGCTGCAAAAGAGAGAAACATACCTTTAGCTTTTTTTAAACATGCAGTGAAGAAATCATTAATATTAGAATCTATTTCAATTACTTAAAAACATAGTGCCTTATCATTTTCCTGAATCAGCTTACTATTACATTTGTTGCAATTGTCATATGATTATGGCAAGAAAAGAACTTAAAACATTTTTGTTTAAAACTCATTGCTGCCGTCATCCTTTTTCATGGTTATTTTACTACCTGGCTAAGCCAAATGCATTTAGACAAAATAAAAAAGAAACGATGTTAATAAGTATTGTAATTATGCTTTAAATTAAAAGCAATCTGCCCAAGCATTTTTCTTTTATATTTTTATGCAACTGATAAAATAAAGGACTTCTACACTAATTCTTAACAGGAAAGCCACTGCCTTTACTTAACATCCAGTAGCACCACATTGGTGTCATAAGAAAGCTATTGGACAAAAGCTGATGGTACTACACAAATTTTTATTTTAATTATTTTCTATTCATAATATAGATTATAATTATCTCCAAAAAAACATCAGTAACAGAAAAAGAATTCCAATCAGATATGCAGAGAGCATAGTGTAAAAAAAAAGTCTTCTGGCAGGACAGGGATAAAAAATTACCCGGTAAGCAAACTGGTATTCATTTCCCAGGTACTATAATAGTGATGATTGATTAGTATTCCAATCTTGATTTTATTTATGGTTCACAATACCGGTATTGTTACCTGTAGTAATCCATTCATTCAATTTTACCAGATATCTTAGTTCAGGGCAGCTATTACTTGTAATTACCTAAATATAAATATCTTTTTGTTGAAGTACTAGTTATTTGATATTTTATTTCACAGTACCAAAGAATGAATTTCACTCATGCATAAGAAATTCTGATTATGGTAAATCTGCTTATTACTGCTAGAAAGAAGAAATGAAGGGTAGAGATAATGAATTTTATTTATAAACGATAAAGTCAAACAGTAACATGAAACTAAATTATACTATTGAACAAAATTCAACACTTTATAAACTTGTTACAAAAAAACTGTAAGTGAATTGGCTATAAATAGGAAGGAAGACATTAATACGCAAATCCTAATTTCGAAATGTTATCAGATTTGGAGTTTCCATCCTTATTTTCTTTGGCTTGGCAGCAACAGGTGGCTTTTTCTTATCAGAGCCTGGGGTTCTATTTTGAGTATTGCGCTTAGTCACAAAATTTTGGTTTGAAACTTGAGTAGCCATGCTGTGCAGAACATCACACAATGAAGATGGAGAAACATCCATTCTAAGAAGCTCAATGCAGATTCTACAATAGAATATATATTTCTGTTTGAATGTCATTTAAAGTGCTTTCTAATATGATCTGTTCTGATGATAAAAGCATTTAAGAATAAAAGTTAGTTTTTTTTTTTTTTTTTTTTTTTTTTTTTTGTTTATGCCTCCTATCTTAAATTATTTGCTGTATAGTAGATAGTAAAACAATCCTAATTGTAAATTCATACATATCCATAAACTAGTTGGTAATATTAAATTGAATCCCATAAAAACTGATATATTATGTTTTATATATTTAACCATTTTGCATCACCTCTTTTCATTTAATATTAAAACTTTGACAATACTAGATATAAGAAGATACAGCAAAGCATTGTTTTAGACTAAACAGTTAATAGATATTTCAACCATTTTATTAGAGGAAAAATAAATTGATTCCTTTCTGTCATTTAATTTCTTGAATTAGGCAAAACTGCATTAAACATTAAATACAAAGATGAATGCTAAGTCATTCAAAAATTTAAACTTTATGTAATTTTTATCATCATATGCCACCTACAAGGTTTGCTTAATTGCTGGCAATCATTCCAATATTGTAATTTAATACTATGCCTTCAGACATTTTTTTATAATAAAAGACATACTTTTATGCAACTGCAGTAAAATGTGGCATCATTATGCATCGGTTGTCTTGAAACTATAACATATTAATATTACACTACAAAATTTTGAAAAATATTTATTAACTTATGTAGTAAATATTTAACAAAATATTACAATGAAAAAGATATTATGATAGCTATTCATTAAGCTCCAAGTCAAACATATTTCAGTTTCTTTTCAATATAAGTACTATGTTAACTTTTAAATCGCAACAGAATGGATTTAAATTTAAAGAAATATATACAAGGATTAGATTTATTAAAAACACATTTTTAATGATTCCAGTGTTCTAACATTCAATTTCTGATTTTAAAAAAATCACTTATTTCTAATAAGAATGAGTTTTCAATAAAGAAATAAAATCAGGCATAATTATTCTTTTTTTTTTTTAATCCATGTTATTCAGTTAGATTTTGAACTTATTGTACTTACTATATTTAGGGATTTTATCAAATCTATGAAAGGTTTATATTCTCTTTAAAGAGAAACTATATACATAAATTGTATTTCTAATATACAATTTTAAAATTCTTTTCATAATATGAACGAGAAATAAGCATGAATTTCAAAAACCCCACATACTTAAAATGGATGAATATAAATCAGATAATATAGAGAGTTTGGTATGTCAAGTGAAATTTATTTCCATTGCAAAACTTCAGGGTTAAATTTATTTTTATTGTAATTAAGTCTATCAAAATTTATGACACTAGATTATTATACTAATTTAGAATCCTTAAAATGACAAAAGGAATAAATGAGTGGCATTAAAATCTTTCCTCAAAAAAGAGTCTTTTTAGTTCCAATTTCTAACAGAAATTTTCTGACATACATAAACAGCAGCACTTCTTTAGGAATAATAAAGAAAAAATAATATCAAATATATATTTATAAATTTAATATCATATACTTAATATTAAAAAAATAGTGAATTGAGAAGATACTTAAAAAATGATTTTATTAAATTTATTTAAAAAAATTTATTTTAACATAATTAATTAAACAAGAATTGTATTTTTTAATATACACTGCTTTGAAATAAAAACAAATACAGATTCTATTAATTTATTATACTTTGGTATTATATTTTTTTTTAAATTTTGATAGGAAAATGAAGTTTTTTATAAATTACTTCCCTCAATAATAAACATTAATCTAATAATAGTTCACATTATATATATATATTTCATCCTGTGTTTGATATTCTAACTATTCATCATACTTAACATAAAGCTCTTGAAAATTTTGACTGAATATTTTGACTTATTTTACTTATTATATTATTTAATTAATAACTTATGCAATATTGCAAATCTATTATTGTCACAATCAAGTCAATCATCTTTTTTCTAATACAGATCTGATTACTTCCTTATATCTCTGTAAGATAGATTTTTTTGAATTAGAAATTATAAGGTTTGATATAGTCATCAATTTAGTTAAATAAAACTTATGTTAGGTAATAATGCATGAATTATATTGAGAAAGATCTTAGTCTTGAATCATGACTAAATAATAAGGTTGGTTACATTTGAATGGGCAAGCTTTCTTTAATTTTCCCCACTACTTTAATATGATATTCCTAAAATAAGGTCTGCCTCACTGTTTGCCACAAAAAAATAGCATATTTATATTGTTAAAATTAAATGGCTACTAAATCTCTTACCTTCTTTAAAAGATTTTTTTCGTATCATTAGCAAATTAATATTCACAGTAAAAAAAGCATACTATCAAATGTGAAAAACCATATCATATAAGTTACGCTGAAGTATATAAATCAAATGCACATTTTGATTGCAACCACAGATTTTAGTTAGTACATTCACATCCCTAATTTTTCTATATTTACATTGACTAATGTAATGCAAAATATTATCCAAAGCAGATTACGATAGAATTTTTTCCAAGTTGTAAATTTTTTTTTTAATAACATTTCCTTCTTAGGCAAAAGAAATCAATCTGAAAATGATTTCTTAAATTAGTACTAATGTAAAAGCAGGATTTAAATACTGCCTAAATATCTCAAATTATATCTACAGAGCATTAAAATTTGTAAAAAATCCATTCAGCTTAAGATAAGTATTAAAGAAAATATTTTGTACAGAATATTCTATAAAATTTAATGTCAATAACATAAAAAATAAAAGGATATTCTGAATCTTTAATCTGCTTTACAAGAAAAAATTGATAATATATTAATTAAATATAAAAATACGTAATTTTTTTACATAAGTCTTGAGTACCATCAAAATCTTGCTTATACTATTAAAAAAAGTTCTTAATCTTTATTTAAAGGATAGCCAATAAAATTTAACAGAAGGATAGATTCAAACAATACACTAATTTGATTACCAGCAACTTCTACATTTTCTTTCTTCTAACATTCACCTAAATGCTTAATTTGAACCTATCATTTATCTAGGAAAATTATAGTACTATCTATTATACTTAACTTCTACCCATAACTCAATTGGGAGCGATTATTTACCGATTGATCTCTATCAAACTAATCATAAACTCTAAACTTAAACATCACAACCACGTGAAACTCATAAATATATATACATATATTATTTTCACAACTAAAATTACATTGTTAAGAATCTTTAAAATTAATTTTTAAAAATTTCCTACATCCTCTAAGAATATAAAATAATAAAATAACATAAAAAAATAATGAATTGTATAAATGAGATGGGTAAAAAAAAGGGTATATAAATATAGTTTGAAATTATAGAAGAAATTATGATGTTTCTTAGATTTCAAAAATGCGATTTATAATTGAATGCATTACTTGAATAGATCTGGCTCCAAAGGTGTACCACTCATCTGACACAATTCATAAAGTTCCTTGTCTCTGGATGATAAAAGGTTACCCTTACTTTGTGGGCAGAGAGAAACTTTGGAATGTTGATTATTTCCAGTCATGTTTATTCTGAAAGCAAAGAAATTGTAAGAAAAATAAAAAAATATGGAATTCTCTATTTTGGACTTTATGTATATGAGTTTGAATTTTTTTGCATTGAATGGCTTGATCCATGTTCTGAGACTTAGAGGGAATTAATATTTATTTGAATTAATTTGAGATGCTAAACCTAGGTCAAATTTACAAAATTGAGGGGGAGTTGCCTAAAATAATTCTACAACATGGTCACTAACTGTCAAAATACATTACTATTCTTCAATATTATCTAATAACATACATTAACCTTAACTTGACAAAATTAAGTGACATTTTACAAAATTTGATTATTTGATCCTTTTAAGGAAGTGAAAAGAATATATATATACATCAGACAGAAAGAAAATAAAAATGCAATTTTCTTGAATGTGTGCAAGTATAAAAATCTGCATTCTACTTTTTTCGAACGGGCATGTCCGAATTTCATATTTCATTTCAAAAAATTTTTTTAAATAATATAATGTGATAGATACAAGCATGAGTACAAACAAAATACTGAATGCATATTTTCATATGGAAAGTTATAAGCATTTAATAGAACTAAGCTTGAAGCATTCAATTTAATATTATTATGGAAACTACAGTTCTAAAAGCACTTCTATGTGATAAATTAGAAACTATCTTTTATCTTCTTGCCATTTTCAAACAATATTGAATTATATTAGCATATGACCATAAAGCAATTTAAAAGATTTTGAAAATACAAACAGAAAATATAAGTTACTTTTAAAAGTTATTTTTCATTGCATACAGAAAATTTTAATTGGTTGTTCAATTCCACTGTACATTTCAATTTAGAAAAAAAAAACAAAAAAAAACATTATGTTTATTATCTATGCATGAAATAGTTTTATTTTTCATACATGTAATTTTTATATAAAAAGACAGATTTGTTTGAACTTAAAATTTTAATTATATAAAATCCTCAATAAAAATAAATGAGATTTTTACAAAAAAAGTTACATAAAAAATGATATTTCTTCATTAAAGCTGAATCAATGACCTTTAAATAATTAATATTGTCTTATCTTATGTTTTATTTCTGTATTTTATCCTACATATTTAGTGGAATAGTAGTAGTCTGTAATTGCTGGCTTTAGGATAGGAAGATTTCAGGTTTGAAATCATTACACCAAAAATCTGTCCTGTATGTGGGCTTGATGCACAGTAAGCTAGCCATTAAGTGTCAAACATTCTCCTAATTGTATAGCCTGGAAAACGGACTATCAGTTCAGGTGTCGTTCTCATCATCTGATCACAGATTTAAATTACTATAACCGTTTTATATCAGCCCACATATCGCTGCAGAATGGAATTTTAAAATAATTATATTATATTTATATTATTATTACAAGATATATATTTACTGTATCTTCAGCCATGTTCAAGTACATAGGTTTCAACATTTATGAAACAAATTAGCAAACTGAATAACATTTCAAGGATATGTTACTTTTTCATGCTTCAAAATACAATTTGTTTTATTTCAGAAAATCTTGAATTTTGATATTTCTATTGTTTTAATATAAATATTTTTGGACAACAGGCTCTCTGCAGCATGCCATGTTTCTTAATAAAAGCGTAATGAATGGTTATTATAGGAAGATTTGCAGATCTTACTACTTAATTTCACTTTATTATTGTAATGAAAGCAAATAATAGAATTGTAAAACAAATATTTATTTTTCACATTCGTCCACTTCTTAAATAATGCACAACTATTTCTTCATGATTATCAATTAATATAGTTCTTTTTAAACTATTATTAATACAAATATCTAGACTCAGTTGAAATCTATTTTCATGTGTTCCTTCACTAATGCCAAAATTAGTGCATGCAACATTAGTCATTAGTGCAACACAGCAAGGTAAACAATTAGCATATAACAATAGGGTTACTACAAAAATTACTCTATTTGCTTAAGTAACCATATTGTCCATTAACTCAAGAGGTGCATGAAAATAGATTTTATGAACAAATTAAAATCATTTTTATAAATATTTTATTGCATACACTATTATTAAGGCTTATATTATCAATGTTACATTTAACATCTTTGCGGAAAATACAATATCACTAAGCTTATTGAATAATTATATTTAAGGAACTCTTAATAATATAAAAAAAATTATACAGTTTTAAAAAAGTATCATTCAAGTATTCAATCTTAAATGTTGCTGCATTCACATTAGAAAATTAAGAGGGAACAGAATTGTTATTGTCTCGAACATCCATTAAGTCTTTACCCTACATTTGAATTTCCATTAAATATTTACACAAGATTAATACATCAACTTCGCATTAATTGAATAAAAAAAATTAGACATCTATTACATAGCATACACAAATTCAAAGACAGTTTTAATAATGATTACTTAGGAGCAGAAAACATGATCCATTTTATCAAGAAATTCTGGTTAAAAATTTATTTTTTTTTTTACTTACGATTCAAAATAACACAACAAACAGATGCGGAAGTATTGCTGACATCTGGTTGGTTACAGCTGATTGTAACTGCAAATGCGCGCTATACATGCACGCATGCGCAATGAGTACTGATTTCTAATTTCTGAGGCACTTTCTTCTTTGTTGCCTCATCAGCGTAGTGAAAAGTTTTGAAAATTAGTCACAAGCTATTGAATGTAGTGAATCTTCAAAATTCTGAAAATAGTGATCCATCGATGATCAAGAGAGCATCCTTTTCAAAACAGAACTCTAACTAATTTTCTTTGAAATTAAAGATTCTCAATACTATTCAATGACCAACAAAGCCTTAAGGGCGTGAAAGAATTATCTGTTAAATATTTAATGGAATCGTGTATTAAGTGTCAGAGCACTTCTATATAGATTGAGTGCAATTAAATCCTCAAGAGAAAAAATATTTTGTATGAATCCCATTGATAAAGCAATAAATAAAAGTATAACAGGCCGCCAAAAAAGATAGATAATAATAATACAAAGGTAATAAAACTTTAACCACATGAGGAATTGAAATGCGCTCAATTTGCTTTTGAAAAGGATAAGATTTTGGTAGGGATAAGATTTAGTAAATTGGAACGTTAAAAGTGAAGAGAGCTGTAACTCATTTTCGTCTTTAAATTGCAGAAACCTGACATCACACTAAATGTTCTTTCACAGGAAAGAATTTGAAACTGCAAAATTCGCGTTAAGGACTTAGCATCGATGATTCTGCGCTTTCTGATACCATAATTAAAAGAGGAATTTATTACAGGCTCCATCTGTTGGCAATATAAGAACTAAAAATGCAACTTTTGAAGAAAATAGAAACCTGCAGAATAGAGGTTTCTGCAATTTAAAGAGGAAAATGAGTTACAGCTCTCTTCACTTAACCCAAAACCAAGCATTTGGAAAAGATAAAATTGAAGCAGCGCTTTGCAAAGAAGAGAAACAATAACAAGCAGTAAAGTGGGAGAGGAAACATAAAACAGCAAAAAGGAAACAAAGCGCAAAAAAAGATTATTAATCCGAAGTCCCAGCAGGGCCACCAGCGTCCCATTGCATGGGTTGACTAGTAGAACTAGCGAAGTTTTTCGAAGCATTAAGTAAAGCTTTTTTCTTCCTGGATGGAGATTTAATTTTTTCACCTTTGTCAATCACATGAATTAACTGCTGCACCATAGACTCGACCGTCTTTTGAAATATTTCCAATAGAGCATTGAAATGTTGCTCCATCTTTTTGTTGATGTTTTGGATGATGGATTCCATTTTGTCGTTTAAAGATTTTTCAAAGTCAATGGATTTCGTGTTCGATCTAGTAACAGTCGCATAAGTTGTATTAGATGATGCATTAAATATGCGTCGTGCTTCCCCCGTAGTGAGGTGGTTACGACATTTTAGATCCAAAATTTGTTGTTCTTTGACGTACAAGGGACATGCTTGAGATGTTGCTGCATGAGAACCTTGACAATTAAGGCATTTAACTGGGTTTCGACAATTTCCAACGTGTTCTGTTCCACATAATTGGCAAACTTGGTCTTTCGAACATATCCTAGATGGGTGTAGGAAACTGTAACATTTTGAACACTGTCTAGGCCGATAGATAAAAGGTCGAATTTTCTGGATTGTAAGCCAAAGTTTAACTGAATCTGGAAGAGAAGTACCCAGAATTGTTGCGAGAATTGGAGAAGTTTGTTGTGTCGAATTTTGTTTGACAAAACGTCTCATCTCTCTGATTTCAATATCATTAAACTGTCGCAGTTCATCTGCAACTTCTTTGAGTGGAACACATGTGGGCATATCAATAAGCAGAAATCTAGAAGTAACTCCTTCCCAAATAACGTTTGAAGTAACCTTAGTATCGTTAATCTGCTCTAAGCTAAGAAGTTGTTTTGCACATCCCGGATCCTTTGTAGTAAAAATTAGTTTCCCTTGCCGGGTAAATCTCATGTTCATGATATTTGAATGTCTGTCGATATTTTGCTTTATGAAAGTTTGCATCAGAATGGGGTTTGTGCGCGGTATTTGAGAAGAAGCATTCGCATTAGAAAAAATAACGTTTATTTCCTCGTAATGTTTCTGACCTAAATTTAGCACAAGGTCCTTGGCAGATTTTTCATTCAAAAAATAAATGTCAGTAATTTGAGGCATCGTATTGAAGGCGAGAGTTTCAGAATTCAATTGAAAGGACTCATCACTAAAGTCTTGCACTGATACAAATGTGCGACTCAGCTTGCAATGAAGAAAAAATCCACAAAATATAAAGGAACAATCTTACCTCGGACAAAATGAATTTAGCAGAGTAGAAATATGAGGAGAAACAAATAAAAACTTGTCTAAACTTGAGAGTAAGATGCTGAAATAAAATCCATCGTAAAGTATTTTTAAACGCAACTTCTCTTTTTTATAAACAAAAGACCGTTATATCTTTCAAAACAAAAAACCAAAAATCAAGGTTTACATTTAACCAGCTACAATCCATCCAGCAAGACCACACATGCGCAGAAACTGTATAGTAGCAAAGTCTCGTCCAGACAAGAATTTGCTATTCTCCGCTCTTTCAGAGCATGCACAATCTTGCAACTACGCATGCCCGATATTACTGGAATCTTATAACTGGCTGAGTGTAAACTCACATTATACATGGCCACTCACTCGCTCAGCCAGTTATAAGATTATTATTTCAATTAAAGCTTATAAATAAAAAACGTATTATAAGCTATTAAATAAACGGATAAATTTTTTCAATTTAAAAAGTATAAAAAAATTATTTAAAAGTGATGCGATAAATCTTATAAAAATATCATAATATGATGTTTTATACCGTGTAATGGCAACATGCTATTTTATATTGTTCTTTTGGCCACAATTTTGATTTTTTACATTTATATTCTTATTGAATCAATATAATTATTTATTTATATTCAAAGATGACAAATGAAAGTGAATTGTTTTAATTTCCTTTTCTGCAAAAAATTTGCCATGATTATATTGTAACGATCTGCAGATTAGTAAGTCCATTTTTAGCATCTCTTACTTTATCATTTATTTAAAATTTTGTCAATAAAATTAACATTAAAAATGTAAAAGTTATTACTTTCAATTTTACTATAGTAGAGAAAAAAAAAGATAAAATAAAATGTCAATAATAAAAAAAATTAATGTTATTTTAATGAAAAAATTTTGTTAAAGTTTAATTTTAAAAATGTAACAAAATAAAATAAAAAATCTCGAATAAATGAAATAAAATGTACAAATCCCTTGTTTTTCAAACAGGAGATAAAATCTCACATGTTTTTGAGTGAATAAGATTTATTCCATTTTAGAATGTGCTTTATTTCTGCTGACATCTAATGTTTCGATGCTCTCATCAAGGCATATCCATTCTTTGACAGAAAAAAAAGGAGTTTTATGATGCATTTTGGTTTTTATCTGACTCATGTAAATTAACCGATTTCGGGTACTTTTCCAATAGCTGGACAAAATTGAGTACAAAAGCTGTGCATTTAAAGCTACACAGTAAGAGAAATGAAGGATCTTTCACTAACTGAATTGCCTCTTTGCTTTCTCTTATGCGTTGTATAAAGTATAGTAATCGTCAAGAAATTCAAACGTTTTAGTGTTTTCGAACTAAAATGTTCATCGGTCTGCCTGTTTGAGACAAAGATAACTTAAAAATTCTTTGAGCTAGACTGTTGAAATTTGGTATTCGGCCTTTACACCAAGCTTGCAGATTTCTCTCAACTTTTGTGTAAAATCTTTTCAGATGAAGTACGTCTATCCGGTTATTCGAATATAAATTAACAAGATAACTACAAAGCGAAGAGAGCCAGATTGATAAGATTCAGTACATGGATTTAGCATCTATAGCATAGACAACTGAAAAAATTTGAACCAAAACCGACAACGGATTGACTGTCTGTCGGTCTGTACTTTCAGAAACATGTAGACGCGATAATTCAAAAACGCAATGACTTAAATGTATCAAATTAGATATGGGATTTTGTAACTACGAGTGCATTTTTCTGTAAAAAAAAATTTTCAATTGATTGAAAAAAACGTGTCTAAAGTACAAATACAATTTTCGGATAGTATTAACCGCATGCCAGGGATTAATCGCTAAATAACTCGCCAAGGATGACACGACGGATTCAGCAAAAAGGATAAATTACACCAAATGTTAATATTTCGTAACAATTGTTTGCCAATGCCATGCAAGGCGTTCTCTAGCATGACAAGATTATTAGAGATTATGCTAGAAAGTTTTACGGAGACCACTCACGGTCTTTCAAACTTGCTTTTTTTTCTCTGTTTGACTTGCCTTCTTTACTATAAGCACTTTTTATAAAAGAAGATTTATTATGTCAATTCTTTTTCAGTTATTTGATATACATGGATTCATCACTGACAGTTGCTAAAGACCCCAATATCGATGGTGGTTGGGGATGGATGGTAGTTTTCTCTACTTTTATCATCCATGTGATCACTGATGGAGTGATGTATTCGTTCGGAGTATTCTACGCACAGTTTCTCGAGTACTTTGAAACCACTGGTGCCTTGGCTTCTCTTGTAATGTCTATCTTCGTCGGTTCCTGTTGTGTTGCAGGTGAGTACAAATCTAATAAAGTTACATTTCAGAATATAGTACAGTAAAAACGCCAAGTTTACAGCATTTTAGCAAAATAATAAAATAGCAGTCAACGATTAGTTTATCCATGTTAATCGGTACTTATCGGTTGTAACAGCTACCAAAAAGCGCCAAGAAAAAAACTTCGCCAAATTCACGATTTCAGTCGTCAAACTATATTGCATGTGATTCACAAGTTCAAAATTTTTCATAATAAAATAATAATGCACTTGGGTGTATTTGTATAATTTAGCGCTTTTTGTTCGTTTTTAAAACCGAATTGTACCTTTCAATCTTATACCGAGTTTCGTGTGTAATTCATTGAAAGAATTCAAGTTCGGCATCAATACTGTATTTTCAAATCTAACCAGTAATAAACTAAGTCATGACAAGAAGTAGATTAATTTGAATGAGAAATTGATTTGTTCGGAAATTTTTATTGTATTTTAACCAAGACTTGTTTTTTTTTTTTTTTTTTTTTTTTTATGTATATGAGAAATTCTACAATTTTATCAACCCTTAAATGCATAGCGATGCAGATCTGCATCGTATGTTTAAAACCTCATATCGCTTTATGCAGTAACCTTTGTATAATTTTTTTTACTATTTTGATTTTACCAAAACTATTTTATCGTTTCCAAAAGTAATTAGAATTTTTGATAGTTATCTCTTCATTTGTGATAATTTCCATTTTTGATGCACTATATGAGTACAATTTTATTTCGGCGGATGTTACAAATTAACGATTATTTATATGAAAAGCAATAAAGACATAGGAAATTGTTTTCGGTAGAAACATTGTAAAGGTAATGAATAATATTTAGAACGAATAATTATTAACTAATAATAATGCCGTCTTCAAAAGTTTGTAGAAATCAAGGATAGAATCATCGTTCATGATGATATATATATATATATATATATATATATATATATATATATATATATATATATATATATATATATATATATATATATATCCAAAAATTCTCACGAAAATTTCTTGTATATTTAATTTCTTATTTCTCCTTTATTTAAATGAACTTCTTTCTTGTTTGTAAAGATGGAACTTTTTAATTAATTTTCTTTTGTTCACCTGCTGATGTAACAGATTTGAAATTTTGTATACTTACGAATTCGTGGATTACAATGCTCTAAACTAATTGTTTTAAACTTCTTTGCAGTTAATAAATAATTTAATTAAATATCGATTACATATTAGCACGCTATCAGATGATAAATTTGAAAGAATACATTTCAAGGTTACATAATATTTTTGAAACCGAATTATAAATCTTAAAAATAGGAAATTTTCAAAATAATTCATTTTATTTAATAATAAAAAATTTCATTTTAGTGCATCAATTGAAACTTAAAATAGAAACGTTAACAAAAAGAGTTTTTAAAAGGAATCAAAATTTTAGTCTAAAAATATTCAACCATGATATTATTTAAAGTCTGATACAAATATCTTTGCCTCAATTTCAAAATTTACTTTTTATAGCAAATAAGGTGCACACACACACACAAAAAAAAAAATGCATTTCATTTGGTCGCAACACGCATGCGTATAAATGCAGTTACTAAAGCGATGAAAGGTATAATTATGAAATATACTTAAAAATATTTTTAAAAATTATTAAAATTAAAGAAAACAACTAAACGGAAATAAAGTTAATATCACAGAAAAGCTGATCTTTTGAATTCTAGAGGTAATAACATGTTCCGAAATGGTTGAGAAAATTATAAATTTTTTATTAATTTTTAGTTAAAAAAACTTAATTGCAATTTTTAAGACCCCTCTTTTTTTTTTATTGCGCACGTACTATTCAAGCAACAAATGGGTGCCAGTCAAATAGTTCCAGGACCAGTAATCTGCGCTTTAGATCGTCTTGAACTATTTTTCCTTCTTCGTATATGTACGAGGGGTGATCCAAAAAAAAGTTTACAAGGCAAAGGAAAAATGTTTTATCAACAATAGATACAGGATACAAATGGTAATTAAGAGGCATATGTGGCAGTCACTTCTCTACATAATCACCAAACCTGTTGAAGCATTTATCAATCCGCTGGACCAATTTGTTTAACCCGTCCTGGTATAATCAGGTTCCTGGCTATTGAGCCAGTTCTCGGCACCTTTTTGAACATCACTGTCGGATATGAACCTTGTTTCGGATAAGTGTTTCTTCAATGCCAGGAAAAGGAAATAGTCACGGGAGCCAAATCGGGCCTGTATGGGAGTGGCTGCAGACCTCCCACCTAAACGTTTCCAGCAATCTCTCTGCCCTCTTGAAAAGAATGACACCATTTCGCCACCGGTTGTCTACTCATTGCTTCACCCCATATACTGCAGCGATTTGCCTGTGAATGTCCGATGGGGACACATTCTTGGCCCATAGAAATCGTATCACGCCTTTCACTTCTATGCGAGACCACTTCTCTAGACGTCTGGAATTTACTGTCGCTGTTTCAGGTCTCAGTACTAACACTATCTGTTCAAACGACCGGTCTAAGACAACTAGCGCCATCTTTCTTCATTCTGGGCAACAATATTTCCATCCACAATTTCTACTTTCCAAATGCTGCTGTTTGTAAACTTTTTTTTATCACCCCTCGTAGTATAGAGAAAGTATAGCAATCGTCAAAAAATTTGAACTCGAAATTCTAATGAATCTCCACGTTTTAGATCTCTCTGAAATCAAAAAACACATTTTCGGAAAATGTCCATCTATCTGTAATTAATTTTTTTAAATGGTTCCAGGTCCCATAGCAAGTGCTTTGATAAATAAGTATGGTTGTAGAATAGTTAGCATTCTGGGGACAGTGGTTTCGTGCGCAGGATTTCTTTTTAGCTTGGTCGCAAGCAGTATTGAAGTGTTATTCGTGACAATTGGAGTAATTGCTGGTAAGTAGTTTCAAGTAATTTTGATCTGTTTTCATTGATAAATGTCATCTTCTTTTTTACATTTTCTACATCAAGACTTTTTAAAATTTTAAAATATCTTAGTTTTTATTTCAAGCTGTATCATTATCATGAGAGTATTATTTGATTTACTATTTTCTAAATTAATCTTCATTTGTTTCGATTTTTTCAAATATAACTTTTTTTAGCTTACAAATAAAGGTATTTCCAATCCCCGCAAATAGATGATTTAATCGTTTTTTTTTTTTTTTAAGAAAGGTTTTAAAAATTTAATACTCTCTAAAGTGTACGTTCAAATAGCAATAACAAGTTATTGGAGCGCAAATATTTACACTTTACAATACATCTTTTTACACAATATATGGTATCAAACTGCAATAACCTTCACTTTATCATTTCTCTTTTTCGGTAATTAATACAAAAATACGATTGAATTTAGTGACCCTTGAAATAGTTACATATTACACAGTCACAAAGAAATTATCCCCGCCAGACCATGGCATCTGGGGAGAACTAAATGATCGTCGTCATAAGACCCGAAGAACGGAAACGCAAGTCGGAGACCTAAGGACCATCACCATCCGAGGCAAGCCTTAAGTATGCTTCATCTTTGGAATGGAGTGGAGGTAACTCATCCACACTACATAACTATTACATCAAGGAAGCGAAAACTGTTTATATATTATAGTTTTCTTATGGTTTTCATCCACATTTCCAACAGAATAAAATAGCTACATGAAGCATTTGACAAATATAATCCATCTTTTTGAAGAATTGGTTCATGAGATTTGTTGATATTCTTTGCAAAGACAACTATCAGTAGAAACTGACTTTGGGTGAATTGGTTCTGTATTCTGATTGTTTAAATATTTCTTTTCGGTATTTTATGCCTTTGAATTTAAATTTAAATTTAATAACATATAATAATTATGTTTTGTTAGAAACTGGAAAAAATTCTTATCCACATATAATTCTTATATTTGGCATTATTTGAGATAAAGAGAATTTGACAACCGAAATAATTAAATAAACTAAACTGAGATCATTAGATAAACTGAAAATGAGCTCTACAAGTTCATGAATTAAATAATGCATTGGTCGAGAGTTTTTAGATGTTTCTCTGATGGCAGAACATGAACTTCAAAACTGATATACAAAAAAAAAAAAAAGCTAGTAAAGCTCCGCTGTTTCTTCAGGCCCGTGGCTCATTATATCTGTCATAAGTGAGCCTTCTGCCATGTTATAGATGAGTAGGCGTATGAAGAAGGAGCTGAAAAAAGTCCTTTTTATCAAACCAGCTTCAATACCTCTAGTCTCCTTTAATAAATTCTCTTAAATAAGAGAATAAACACCGACATATCATTTTCTGTTAAAATAAATGAACGACTACTTTAGAAAGGGAGCCATCGGCAGTTTTTTCACAAATTAATTTTTTTTAAGTGGTTTTGCAGTTTATTTGGTATTGGCTTCTGTATTCAATATATAAATGAGATTGACTTCATCTGTTAAAGTACTTCTACGTGGATATCCTGCTTTCATTTTGAAAATAGATTATCTCCTAGAATATAGCTCTTGATCTCCTCCATTCAGCATGCTCTAACTACCTAGGAAATGATTATCTAAATTTTATAGAATCTTCAATAAAGAGAAACAAATAGAAATCAAGAAATGTTATAGATCAAGGTGTTTGATTTAAAACTTGGTAGTCAATCTTTTAAAATGAAAGCTCCCGCCACTCTAAACTACGGAAGAGCTGTTGCTCAGAAGCAGAAATATTAGCTTGCATTGAACGTTTATTATGAATTCCATTTCATCAGCGAAGAATCAGGAATTGTGACAGACAAGATTTATGTCGGCATTATCTTAGAGAAACGATTTCTATCATTAAAAACACAGGAACAAAGTTTTTAAACCCAGGAAAAAATTCTTCTTGCCAAGGAAGACATCCTATCAATATTAAGAAGATGCAGAACATCAGGAAACTCTATTAATATATTCCAGCCAATTAGACATCAACAATGATAATAAATGTGTTTTCCAGAATTACAAAAATCAAATCGTTTGAACAACAGTAGCTTTCTTTCTAACTTATTTTGCTAATATATGTAAATCTAATAAGGTACTTGTATTTCATCATCGATTTCATAAAAATGCCAATCTTTGTAGTTAAAGTGGTTTTTTTAAAAACATGTTGTCTCAGCATAGAAAAGTATTTTTCCTTGTCATCCTAAAGAAACATAAATATTTAAGAAGACACTTTTAAGTCATTGTAACTATTTCCATTTATTGATATAAAATTACTGATTTAAGTTTCCTGAAAATATCATGGAAACAAATAGATTTTTTTTTCTACCATAAAATTTTCAAAAGTGACGGTGTGATCCCTTCCAAAATCGATTCAAATACAATGGTGTTCAAAATGAAAGACACAAATCCAAAATCCGTGACAACTGGCGAAATATTTCTTTTATTGCAACAAAATTTGGTGCAAAAATATATCACTATAGAAGAAAGCCAATAGCATTGTAACAACGAAGAAAAGAATTGAATTGTTAGTTAAAGTACAGATTATATAAAAAGCGATCGAGTGGATGCCTTATGACTCAGGAAAAATCCGTCAAATATGAAGTGTCATCGTGCACTATTATACAATTTTCACAACAAGGCCTCGTACTGTTAATAAGGTGACAAGAAATACTTGCAGCAATAAATAATTGAACAGGAGCCTGAATGTTCTGCATGTTTTGGGAGTTCTATTTTCTTTTGCTAAATTTATCTACTATCTTTCACTCATCTTAAAATACTTTCTAAGTCTTAGATATTTCCTTTTCGTGACTTAGAGTATATTCAGTCATTTATATTTATATAAAGATTCATTTGCCGACTTTTGCTGACAAAACTGGGGATACAATCACCATAAATACCCCAAACTGAAGAAATCAAACATTTATGATAGCTTGTATGCGATATTTCATGAGATACAGCATATTTTTGTTGAAAAAAGGTAAAGTAACAATATTTTGGGATAATTAGGAATGTGCAGTAAAATAAATTCTAAGACAATAAGCAGTATTTTTTTATCATTTAAAATAATTGTGATGTTTTATCACTTATTGTGACGAGAAACAACGCAAAAAAACTCTTTTCCAGTTATCTTATAGTTTTTGTGGCATTAGGGAACACACCAAGAGCAATTAGGGAATGATGCTGCTATAATCTATACTTATATATAAAGCTCAATGTGTGTGTGTGTGTGTTGGCGCTCTACAAAAAGACCATTTGACCTACCGCTACCAAATTTGGTACATGTATACTTTAGAGGTCGGAAATGTGCACTTGGGGTCCCTTTTTTTGAATTTTTAATTAGAATTTTAATTATTAATTAAAAACTAACTTTCCCACCAAAAAATCTTTTCATTTTCCCTAACATCAAATGAATATGGCTTCAGTTTTTTTTCCCAACAGTAATGATGCTAGGGTTAACATTTTTCGGCTGATTATTTCAAACGATTCTGTTTATTTATTTTTTTGTTTTATGCATTTAAAATTAAACATTGTTAATTAATCGATCTTTCAGATTCATTCTGAAGTACTTTTGAATTAAAATAACACCGAATAAAGGAAATTAAAAATTTCTAATCTGCATAGCGTTACCCCAACTGGCGTAGAAAAATTCACGCATTTGCGTTATCGTAACTGGCGTTGAAAATTCACGCATGCACATTGTGTTCTGATTGTTGACAATATTATCACCGGATGATTCTTGATTTAAATTATTTTTAGGTTAGTTGCATGCTTTAGTAATTAAATTGTATTTATGTTAGTTACATATTTTTTGTATATGCTTATAGTTTTAAGTACATCGTTTTTTAAGTAGTTTTTTTAAACCTGTTTTCGACCGATTGTTTTAAACGATTCATTTTATTTTCTTAGTGTTTAATGCATTTAAAATTAAACATTGTTAATTAATTGATCTGTTCATGATGAATCTGAGAAAATTTTGTTTACAAATTCTTGAGATATTATATAAATTAAGAAAGATATTCTTTAGTGTCCATAAAGTTTAAACGCTCAGTGACTCTGTTATCAGTAATCATATTATAAAAAAAAAATGCTTTGTTTCAATAAAAAATATTATTATATTAATTGCAGATTAATTCCTTCCGCTTTAATTTAAAGCATAAATTCTGAGAGTTAACAGAAAATTAGAGATATACATATTACGTTATGACTGAAGGTCTTTATAATATTATGAGTGAATTATATGACTATCAAAATTTGAAGTTTTAAAATATTTTGATGAGGAATCTATTAAAGTAGGAATTGCGTAAAATATTTAATTATTAAAATTTAAACGAACATTAAGATTGGCGAACCGACTGGTTGCCAAAGGCGGCTAGTTGAGAATATAATTGTGGCATTAGGGAACACAAGCTGTTATAAGTGAGACTAGTTAATTAATAATTAATTAGAATAGAGATAATTGTCTAAAGAATTTTTCAGAATTTTATTATGCTTTTGCAAAAACTGTAGACCTATTTCTGTAAGACAAAATATGCAAAATTCATTCTCAAATACCCTAATTTACACATCCTATTTAGTGTCTTGGATTTCCATCTTTTTATTCAAATCTGTTAAGTCTTTGTATATATTAAAAAAAAATGATTGAACATTGCATAATTCTTCATTTGCAAAATTTTATTTTTAATAAAATAGCATAATTTGTTTTCGTTTTGATTTTCAGGTCTTGGATTTGGATTGATATATCTCCCCACCATAGTCAGCGTCGCCTTGCATTTTAATCTAAAGCGCTCTAGTGCCATGGGTATCTCTATGGCGGGATCTGGTATTGGTTCGATGTTATTTGCACCCTTTCTAGAATGGCTAATCAATTATTACGGCAGCTGGAAAGGGGCACTAATCATAACCACAGGACTTACACTCCATTGCTTAGTGTTCAGTTTCTTCTACCGCGAATTTGAAGCCGTTGTAGAAATCCCAATCCCAATGGATATAGAAGGAGAACCATCGCTCTCAGATATTCAAGAGATTATCGATCCTTATGGGTTGCCTCCTCTCACCCCAGGAGAATCAAGCCGGCGGCTGAGCATAGTTGGTAGTAACATCATCTTACGTCGACCATCTGTTGCCGCAAACCAACCAGGCTTAATGCAAAAGCCTGATATTTTGTACCATGGCAGTGCAGTACCTGAAACTGAACCAGTCCCGGAAGATGCCGAACATTTACCAGTCGTTCCAACGACTGTTCCGTCAGCAATAAGTTCGCTAACAGCGCAAAGAGAACCTTGCTTGGGTTTCGTAAAAACTCTTCAAGAAATGTTGAAAGTGTCACTGTTAGGGAATTATGTGTTCCTCGTATTTTCTTTGAGTAGTTTGTTGCATTATTATGGGATGACAGCACCTCTAGTATTCATTGTTCACCGATCAACAGAGATGAACATTGCAGACAGCGCACAAGGAAGTCTCCTCCTATCCATAATGGGCGTGTTCAATATGTCGGGGAAGATTTTTATTGGCTTTTGGGCCGACAAGACAAGGTTCAGCAGACTCAACATTTACAGCATTTTGTTACTAGTAAACGGTGCAACTACAATGATGACATCTTTAGTCAACAAGTATTATCAAATGGCAGCTTACAGCGCTATATTTGGACTTACTCTGGGTAAGACGAATTACGCTAATACTATTGTCTATGTATCAGAAAATTTCACTATAATATTAGAAATTTAGATTATTTGAGTAAATTTAACATTTTCTGCCTTTTAATAATTAGAAGGAAATGTATGTCTAAAAATGTCACCGTTAAGAAAAAAATATCAATACTTAACAGTTTCCTCGGTGAAGTCTTTTGAAAAGCTATCGAATATTTTCAAGATTCTGTTTATTACTCTATTTTAATTATTTGACAATAACGCAAATTAAATATAAATAGTAAGGAAAATAAGTAGAAGGAAAACTCTTGGGATAAGTCTTGGATTCTGTAACATACATAATCATTTTATACATAAATTTGCTTTTGAATATACGTCTTAACCTTAAATTAATCATTTTATTCATAAGCAAGCTTTTGAAATTTAGTCTTACAGCTCTAACCTTAAATTAATCATTTTGTTTATAAGCAAGCTTTCGAAATTTAGTCTTACAGCTTTAATCTTATATTATTGTTATATAATATAGCTATAATGTGTTTAATTACGTTGTTTGCAGTCAGTATTCAGAAATGAGAGAAATGCTTCGAAGCGTTTGTTACATTTTCGAACTTATCCATTTTTACTGAAAAGCGCATTCGCAAAGAATAAATGAATAATGTAATTATACAACTAGATGCAAATTCCTACTTTTTGAATTTAAGTTTGAAAGTGAATTTTACTCCCTCCTCCGCTTTATTAATTATTTTAAATACAATAGAAGATGAATATAGTATCCTTACTACGGTCCCCTGATGATTATCTACTTTCAGGCGGAAGCTTAAGCCTTTCGTCCATAGTATTGGTGGATCTGTTGGGTATGGATAAACTTAACAACGCATATGGGATTTTCTTGCTTGTTACAGGCATATCTACATTTATTGGAACTCCTCTCACAGGTACGTTAGTGTCTTAAATATATCTTATAATAAATAATTAGATCTTATTATACATAGAATTTTCATAAGCATGAACTTAAAATGATAAATCATAAGTTGCAGTCAAGCTTCAAGAAAATTGCTTTGGAAGGTTCTTTTTCTTTCCTTTGTGTGAGTGTATGTGTGCGTGCTGGCGTTTTATAGGCCAGACCGTTCGACCTACGGCTACCAAATTTTGCTCATATATACCTTGGAGGCCGGAAATGTGCACCTCGGAGTTTTTGAAATTTTAATTAATTTAAAATTAAGCGAAATTATGGGGTTTTTTTTTCGCTATGACTTCCAAAAATATTACAGCAGAAAATTGATTTTTACATCATATTGAAGTTCAAAAAACAATCTTTCAATGATACTAATGTTTTGACCAAGAAATTAAATTTCTATTTTTAATGAATTTTTAAAAAAAATTATTTAATCATATTTTTCAACAATTTATTTCTCAGAAAATAAAAATAAGATTTAAGCTGCACAAGCACGTTGCACGTTAATGGAAAAAAATTAAGTTTTATCAACGCGTTGCCATCACATTGACTAAAGCTCAAATTACGAGATAAGTTAACTATTATTCCAAATTAAATATACAAAAATGTAATTGCAGCGCGTGCCTGTACAAAATGAAATAAATAAGAAATATGATATTTTCTAAAAAGTAAATGCAAGGAAACGTTTTCTATGATCTTTTACAATACCTATATTACTAATTCAATGAAACAGTTTTATTTAAGGCAGATATGGTTTAATATATATAGGATATCTACTCTAATTGGAGCCCAACAGCTAATTTGTAAGCTTTTATTAGTATACATATATCTGCTAACAAATTGTCTAAATGAAATAAATAATTATATTTTATATAAATTGAATTAATAAATGCTGATTAATTAAGACTTTTAAATTTTTACGTATATTCTCTGCCCTGTGAACCAAAATATTTTTAAGACACTGATATTTTAAATAAAGAGACTTGCGCCCCAATCAATTAAATTAATCACTAAAGCTGAACGATTAATGAAAATTTCAATATCACTACTCTATAAAAGAGGGTCATTTTATATCACTTCAACGACCGTCTCAAAGAAGACAATCATGTCTTAGAGTTTCTCAAGAGTTATTGGCGCAGATTATAAAAATGTTGATTGTTCTAATATTATAATATTCAAAATTTAATAAATCTCTCAGATTTGAACTCAGGAACTCGAAACATATATTTATCTATTTAAAACATATATTTATCTATATTTTGCAGAAAAGGATTCTTTAGGACCAAAGAACTGTCTAAATTTTATTTATAAACCGAAAAAATTTGTAATCTATACTTATAATAAAGCTCAATGTGTGTGTGTGTGTTGGCGCTCTATAGGCCAGACCGTTCGACCAACAGCTACGAAATTTGGCACGTGTAAACCTTGGAGGCCGAGAATGTGCACCTGGGGGTTATTTTTTCGAATTTTTAATTAGAATTCTATTTATTTAAAAAATAAGCGAAATTTTAGCGTGTTTCTGCTATAACTTCCGAAAATATTACCGCACAAAAAAGATTTTTACATCAAATTAAAGATCAAAAATTTATCTTTAAAATGATACCAATGTTTTAACCTTAAAATAAAATTTCTATTTTTAATTAATTTTTAAATAAACATTTTAACTATATGTTTCAACAATTTTTTTCGTACAAAATAAAAATAAAATTTAAGCTGCACGAGCACGTTTCGCATTCATGGGGAAAAATTAGCTTGTTTCAAAGTGTTGCCACCACATCGATTAAAGCTCCATTAAAAAATAAATTAAATCTTTTTGGAAATGAAATCTGCAAAAATATGATTTTCGTCACGTGTCTGTAGGAAATGAAACAAATATGAAATATTATATTTTTTTTCTAAAAAATAAATTGAAGAAAAATTATTTTATTATCTTTTACACTATCTATATTATTAATCCAATAAATCAGTTTTGTTTTAAGGCAAGTTTTGTTTGATATGAACAGGATATCCATTAAAAAAGGGCCACACAGCTAATTTGTAAACCTTTAGTAATAGACACAGATCTGCTAAAATGGTCTAAATGGAAAATGATTATATTTTATGTAACTTGATCCAATAAATACTCTAATATATAACAAATTTTTGATTTTACATAAAGCTTCTGCTGTGGAAATCACGTTTAACAAAATGTTCTTGAAACACTAATATTTTAAATAAAGAATTAATTTCCAATCAACTAAATCAATCACTTAAACTGACATTTATGAAAATTTGAATATCACTATTAAAAAATAAAAAGGATAATTTTAGATTTTTCTTCGATTGTTTAAGAGAAAATACGCCAATCAGCGCGCAGATTTCTCAAGATTAATTGGCCTAAGAGTATGAAATTGTTGAGTTTTTCTAAATTTTTAACAATTAAAACTTCATAAATCAGTCTTAGTTAATCGTGGAAAATAGAAACATTCATTCATTTATTTAAAATTTGGTGTGTCCAGAATATTTCTCAGAATATGATACCTTACTGCATAAAATTTAAACTTCATAATTTTTGAAATATATTTATAAGCCGGAACAAAATATTATTATTGATTTCATTTCAATCCTTTTGAAAGCAAAATTAAAAACTGAATTTTATGCTGAATCTGAGAAATTTTTGTTGAATTATTCTTTGAGATATTACACAAATTATGAAAAATATTTTGTAGTTCACATAAGACTTAAATAACGAATGATTCTGTTTGCAGTACTCATATTCAATAACAATAATAATAAATAAATAACAACAAAAATGATAAATAAAATAAAACGCTTGGTTTCATTAAAAAATATCTTTATATTAATTGCAATTTCATCATTTCCACTTTAAATTAAAGTTGAAGTTTTACCGGAAATGACAACAAATTAGCAAAATATATATAGTAAATTGAACGAAACGATCTAAACAACAGTATAAGTTTGGCATGACTATCAAAATTTGAAGATTAAAAATGTTTTGTTTGAGAAGCTATTAACAGACGTTACTTAAAATATTTAATTAAAAATTGTAGCGAGCGGTAATACTGGTGAACCGGCTGGTCGCCAAAGGCGGCTAGTATATTTATAAACTGAAAAAAAATAAAGTATTATTATTGACAGCGTTTATATCCTTAAAAAAAATTTAAAACTAAATTTTTCATTGAATCTGTGAAATTTTCGTTGAATAATTCTTTGAGATATTATAAGTTATGAAAATTATTCTGTAGCGCACATAAGACTTCAATGCCGAACGACTCTGCTTTCAATTCTCATTTTTTTAAAGACATTCTTGGATTTACTAAAATGCGTCTTTATATTAATTGCAATTTCATCATTTCCACTTTAATTTAAAATTGAATTTTACAGGCGCGAATAAAAAATTAGATAGATGCCAAAATACAATGAACAAAATATCTTAAGGCCTACATAATAGCATAAGTGAATAATATGACTATCAAAATTCGAAGCTTAAAAATATTTTGCTGAAATGCCTGTTATGAGAACAAGTTACATAAAATATTAATTGAACATTTTAACGAATATTAATGCTGGTGAACCGGCTGGTCGCCAAAGGCGGCTAGTAATAAAATAAATTACATGTCCAAACCGAGAATAAGCGGGAAAAATGGAATTACAGGAAACAATTTAGGCGATAGGAAATTACCAAAGAAAACGGTGTATCACCAAAAGTCAAAACAGAGGTCTGTTTGTACTTATGTCCTTCTGAATGCCAAACAATAGAATCAAATAGAAGATAATAAAAAGTAAAAATAGAAATTTAAAAAAATGTAAAAAAAAAAATAATTTCAAAAATGGGAAAAATACAAATAAAATGATTAAAAAAAACGGGAAAAAAATTGTAAAAATATGCACTTAAAATAGTATAGAACGTGAAAAAATAGTATAGAGTGTTTATAGTTATTGCTGACTAATAATATTCTAATTCTTTAATCAAAGTTTTTCGACATTCAGGAAAGCAGATTTTTTGACAAGTTGAAACTTCAATAAGTTTTCAATTCCATTTCCATCCAGCCAGAAGGCACTGTCCACGTTCATTATTTCAAAGCTCACATTCTCTCTAACAAGCGAATTATAATATTTACTATTCATTTTGTTATTAGACTCAGTTCTTGAGTGAAATTTTTCGCTTAGAATTTCACAATTAGCGCAACAGATCTCATTCATACATTTCTTGTTCCCTATGTTCTTCTCTTCCACGCTTGCTGCAAATGATAATAAATATCCTTCATGGAGTATTCCTTCGCTGTATGCACAAATTCAGGGCCGATCTTTATCCGATCGGAGCAAATGTTCTCAAATGGGCCCCGTACCAAAGTTTAGCAGAACAAATGCCTTGCATGCATTTTCAGAGAGTTCAAAAATTGAGTCGAAGAATTTAAAAGTCATTTTTTCTCTTATCTTGTAGCTAGGGATTGCAATACTGGTATACCGAATACCGGTATTTTGAGCCATTTGTACAATTTTGTAATACCGGTATTCGCAAGTTTAAATACCGGTTTTCCGGTATTTACTAAATATTTTTAAAATTGTCTCCACTATAAGTTCAGGGATCGCCAACATAGCAAAATAGTATACGTTTTAGTTTTTATGTCTCCCTAACGGGCGAAATTAATTAGTCTGTGAATACAAAGTTGCATCGTACAATCAAGAGAAGTGATAAAATACTGAATGACAATGGATTGTTAAAGCCTCCACCTTTTGAGCACAACTTTGCGTTTACTTTGACAAAATAGGAGTGAGAGGAAAGATGAAAAGAGATGTTTAGGAGGAGATTCAAAACACGTTGGGGCAGTTTACTCCTAATGAAGGAAAGATCTTTGAAACTGAGATATCCAATTCAAAAAGCAATAATCGACTTAACCAGCAAATTAATTTTTCAGATAGTGAATTCGACTTAATATCCAGAACAGGTTGTTATAACTTAATATTAAAACTGGCTGTTGAGGCATTATGTCGGAGAGATTCTAATTCATTAATAGCGAATGCAACAATAAATTTCATGTTACAGTCGCTGAAAGAACAGCACACATCACTATCTGAAGAATTATATATTATATTGAAAAATCGCACAGAAGAAAGGCATACAGAAATAGAAAATGTCTTATGGTATTTACATAATTATAGTTATTTTAAAAATGAAAAAGAAGAAAAGAAACTAACCAATTCAAATCTGATCAAGTTTATAGTAAATTTTCTTAAAATTTCTTTACCCACAAACCTATCCACATTCAGAAGAATTCGGTACAGTTATCGGAGATTATCATGGCACAAATGTTGATAGTGAAAAGGAATTGTCCCTTGAACAAAAATTAGAATTAGTGATAAATAAAAAATATTCAACAAACCAAAATACAATACAGAAATCAGCTATATCCAAAACCATCCGACGAGTAATCGATTTATTTGAAGATGAGGTATTTAGAAGTAAATATTTGGAAAAAGTATATCACAAATTGCTAACAGTACCACCAACTATCGTAGATGCTGAAAGAGCGTTTTCGACAGCTGATAATTTTTGCCCAAAATTATATTCCATGCTTAATGACAGTACAATTAATACATTATGTTTTTAAGATCACATTTCAAAAATTTGTAATAGTACCAGAGACCGAATAGTGATGTTAACACTTTTTTGTTTATCTAAACATTATTATTGCCAGGTTCTCTGCTGAACACTCTATACACTTTCAGTGGGTCCCCTCACATGTTGGTTTAAATTGTAATGAGATAGCGGATAATTTAGCTAAGACTGCCTAAGCAGACATATTTCATGGTGATGCAACACTAACTTATTCTGAAATCTCCTCTATCAAAAAGATGGAGTCGAGTGCACTTTGGAGAGTCCCACCTGCTCACCCTTGGTACTTTGGTAAAATTCCCGATTTCTAGAAAACAGCAAACGGCTCCTCTCGTTTTTTAAATGGACACACCAAATCCCTCATCTTACAACACGGACGGAGGATCTTTGCTGAATGTCCTTGGTGCAAGGCAGATCAAGCCTCCCCCAATCATTTTCTTAAATGTTTAAATTTTACCATATTTGAATTTTAAGAGATCCGCTATTGTTTTTGGACTTTTTACAGATCTTTGGTTTCATGGAGGTGGTATAGTGCAGCTATACCACTTTGGATCAGAAACAACAACAGCACTTTTTTGTGATTGAAATAAAGATGTTCCTTTACTTTTTTGTGATTCTTTATAAACCGTTATAATTTATATGCTACAAATTATTTTTGTGATATTTGCATTCTCTAATAAAACTGGTAAGTAAAACAAAGAAACACCCGTGTTTTCTTAATTTTCATAAAATTTCTAATACCGGTATCCCGGTATTAAGATCTAAAAAATACCGAATACCGGTATTGAACTTTTGGTCCGGTATTGCAATCCCTACTTGTAGCATATAAAATATATTTGCTATCCTATTCGTTATTGAAGACAAGGATGCACAAGAGTTTGCGCAGTTTGAAATTTGGGGTAGTGCATGAAAATCTGCCAGTGGGAATGCAAAAGAATGTCAGTGTTTTTTTTTTTTTTTTTTTTTTTTTTTTTTAATCTCTCACATATAGATTAGAGCAGCTATCAATTGGGCAGTCCAATCTGCTTTCTCGTTACCTATGATTCCAACATAAGATGGTCCACAAAAGTTTTTAATTTAACATCTTTCTAAGTCCCAAATTCCGTTCCTTAAGAGATTTCAGAATTCAAACTTAGGAAAAATTAAAAATTCGAAATAGCCTTTAATAAAAAAAAATCAATTAAAATCAACCTTATGCCAAACACAATTCCTAATTTGAACAGTTTTAAAATTGCATCCTGTTTCACAGTTTATCTTCAGATTAGCCAAGAAACATGTAGCGAATATACATAACGAATCCAACGAAGGCTGATGGTGGAAGCGCAAAATTTTCAAACTAAAAGGTTTTATTTTATAAAGGTTATTTATATATCACTATCTACAAAAAGCTAACATGCGTGGCAATGAAATCGCTCTTCTTACTTATTGTCGAATGGCAGCAGTTAAATGAAAACTATGCGAGCGTTTCAGACTGATTCATTGAACGTATTTATAGCTGGACTTAATTCAATACTTCGCTAATTAATGGAGCGACAAAATATTATTAGAAATGCTCCAGCAAGGACTCGCTATGTCCACCAAAAACTGTATTCATTTAGAGGAAAGAAAAACCAAAATATACATCCGTCAGAAAGTTTAATCGAATGCGAAAATAGGCTTAACTGTTGACAGATGAGTAATCGCTATGACTGTTGACAATATTTTCCAAAACTATTATCTCAGGCAAGGAATTTCGCATTATCTTAAAAGTAAAAAAATACACTTTTTTTAATGACATGAATTGCAATTCTGTGCAATTTTTTTCATGTTTAATAATTTTTTAAATTTTAATTTAATACACAATTAATAACAATGCATTTATTGCTATGATGAAATCCAAACTCATCCATTAAAACATTTAACCATATTCTTTGGCTAAAGTTCAAATTATAGTTTAAAAAATTGTTTTTTAAAACACTAACTCAGAAATAGGATTTTCATAGTGAATATGCTTTTTAATTTGCACTCGCAATAATTTGTAGTAGACTGTTTCGATTAATTTCAGTTGTATCAAATTTTTTATAGAATGTATTCCATATTAATAGTTTAATAGCTTGAAAAGTCAATAATCTGGTCGAACAAGTTGGTCGTCAAAGGCGGCTAGTCTTTTATATTATCTTAATTGTATTCTTTAAAATTTGGTTTTAATTCAGCTGCAATTGATTTTGATAATGTTCATGAAATATAATTACTAGTTACTGATATTGTTAATATTTTATTGTGGAATATACAACCAGCAGTCTTTTTCGATCAGCTGTTCACCACACCATCCATATATTCAACATAATTTGCTAAAATCAATGAACCAGTCTCCCAGCCACAACCAATTCCATCAAATTTTCTTTCATGTGAATATTAATGGCATCTCAATATATGTGATCTCAATGGCATGTGAATATTAATGGCAAAGTCTCAAAAACACTACTTTACTGCGTATTTTCAGTGGGAAGGAACCTGACAGGGTTCCCCGATCACAAACACTAAATAAAATATCTCATATATAGATTTCGCCAATTTTTCTCTCTCTCTTTTTTTCCTCTTGAAAGTTTATGACTGCTAGATACATCATCAAGAAGTCTCTACCTCCATGTTCGACAGACATTGCAAAATAGAATTCAAGCAGAGCCCCCAACTTCAATAACTGGACTGATTTCAGCAATTTTATTTGTGAATTAATTTTACTACTTAGCAAATACAGTTAACCAATTAGAATGTTCTACTGACATTAAACATTCATAATTTAAAATAGTACTTGCTTTTGTTATATTTAATGAAAATTGGTCAATATGAATATTCTTAACACAATTACTGAAGGTGGTTCTTATTAAAAGATTAATTTAGTCAAATCAATCAACTTTGATAAGCTACATCTTATCACTACAAAAATATAATAAAAGGGCTATCATAATAATACAAGCAAAAGTGGATATTTTAAATTATATTTACATTGATTGGATTGGAACATTCTGATTGGATACTTAAACTCTAAAGAGACGAAATGTCAAGTGAACAAAAACGGCTAAAACAGTAGTTGAGGTTAAAAGCTCTGTGACAGTTTTATTTGTAATATCGCGAGAAACGGAGAAAATGAGTTAGATAATTATTTAAAACTTATCATAAGCATTCAAATGAAACATTTTTTTTTTTTTTCAAAATCAATACAGTGGTTCTGATTGGGAATTTTTTACGAGGTCCTCCCCCATAAAGAATATTGAGTGAAGTATTTTTTTTTTTTTTTTCGTTTTCTCTCAAAAACAAAGAGTGGTGAATAATATATCTAGGAGTCACGAGGGCTAGAACTTTCTAAAATAGGTTCCAAGCTACGGAAATCGGAAGTAGTGTTCCTAAAATTTTTCTCAAAAATTGAGAGTAGCTGAGGACAGCCGATCATCGATGATGTATCTATGAGTAATGAGCTTAAATATGAAATAAAAATTTTCGAAATTGATCCAATGATTCTGGCCGGGGAACTTTGTCGAGTGTTTTTTCCGTTTCTTTCAAAAATAGAAAGAAGAGGAAGAAAGACGGCCCTTTATAACATATCCAGATACCATGAATTTTCATATGAAGCAAAAATTGATGTAATCTGATCAGTGGTTTGGGCTGGTTGATTGCTTCATTGGTTTTTCTTATTACTCTAAATTTATAAATGTAACTGCCTGCTTCCAACTTAGAATGAACGACTTTTAACATTTTCATTTCTTTTTCTATTTAGGTGTTTTCCGCGATATGACTGGCGATTATGACTTAGGTTTCTGGGTAGCAGGAGGAATAGTTGTTCTTGGAAGCGCACTGCTTTTTACAATTCCTTCTATTCAAAGAAGATTTCCCCAGTGAAATATCGCAGTTATATCGTATCTCAACATATTATTCAAGAATTCGAACTCAAGAATTTCGATTCGTCATAATTTCTCTTTTATGACATACAACTACAGATTTTCTTTCATTGCCTTTTCCTATTTTACTATACTTTATTATTTTCGCAACACAATTAAAATGCAGTTGTTGCAATACTTTTTTTCACACGTTTCTTTAAAAAAAATCTATTTAAAATCTGAATCTGCTTGCCTCTTTCTTATTTCTGTTAAAAGAGAATCATAAATTCGATATATTAAACCATTCTTTAGTATTAGCTCTTTTGTCTCTAAATATAATTTAGCAACTTTTGTTATTAGCTAACATTGGATTCATTAAATTTGTATAGCTTTAAATTATTATTTTTTTTTCGCATTTTAAGTAACGTTAATACTAGCCATATAATTCTGCAAATGCGAATTCTAATTATTTTTATTCAAATATAATGTTTAGTTTATATTATAACACTGCATTAAAAATAAAAAAAATAATTATTTTTGAAATCTCATTTTACAATAGCAATTTTTAATTTCTTTATTACCGCTAACACTATTTATTTCTCCTGCTGATTTCATTTGCACAATTTGGATTGAAATTGCTTCAACTATTCTTTGCAGAAAAAGTAGGACATCTACACAAATTCGGTTACATATCAAATATCTCGCATTAATACAATTAAATTTTTAGTGAGAAAAATGATATCCGATTTCAATTACAAATTTGGGAACAACAGGTAGAAAAATGATTCTAAACTACCCTAGTGGAAGAATTGTAATGGGTCGTCCAAAGATTTTTCGTAGGAAAATACAAAAATGACGCTTATTTTTCACAAATTTGGCAACTACATTTTTTATTGCGAATTCTATGTTACTTAAACTATTAAAAATTTATTACCTACTGCTTCTAAACCTATGAGAGTAAATGGAAGGCAATATATTTTGTTATGAATTTGTAATGTTGTTTCTCTACTCAGTAAGTCTCCTAGTAAGGAAGATAGCTTTACAATAATAGCAATGGCTACTGAATGGGTGATGGGCCAGTAATGCCTGGTCTTGGTGCTAAAATAGAAGATTCCAGAAATAGTAAAAAATCTTAGCAATCATTGACATTAGGATATTTTTATGATTTGTAATCTTTACAGAATTTCTGTATCTAAAGAGTTTTAACAATATTTCAACTTTAGTATGATCTTTCAGACGATAAGGTATGGATATCAACATTATATAGATACTATCCTACTATGTTTGTGTGAGAAATTTTATTTTCTTTAATTCTACTCTTAATACTTGTTTTGTAAACATGGCAAAATTTGAAATTTTTAGGACCAAATTAGCTCTGAGAGAAAAGCTGAATTATAACACACACACATAAAAATAGATCTTTTAGAACCTTTTTAAAAACAAATTTACTTTTTACAAATTATTTGTCAAAGAATTAATTTATATCTTAAGAATGGAAACATACATATATATATATATTTTCAAGTATGTTGACATTGCACAGGATTAATTAATCCCTTCGCCATCCTCTTCTGTCCGCGAAAATTTCTGCTTTTTCGCCGCATGAGAACAAACAAAAATAAAAACTTAAACAAGTAAACATTTACAAAGCGTTTTAAACGTTTAAAATGTTGAAGAACGCTTGAAGCGCGTTACTGTCGCCCCGCAGAAGTTTCACTTAAACGCGCTAGACGCGTTATGAACGGCAAAGAGGTTAACGGTTAAGAGGCATTTCCGCTATTATACACGAAATTCTTTAGCTAAATAACGGAAACAAATTACTTTTTTTTGTCTTAGTTCACCGTCATTTAAGATTAATACAAAGCGAAGCAGGCAAAATTAAATAGAAAAATAACTATTATACGGTAACATCAATCTAAGACAGAAAAATTAAATGATATCCAGAAAAATTAATTTAAAGTTGTTTCAATTTTCAGGAAACAAAAGCCATGTTGTAAACAACGAAAGTAAACATTGGCGAATGGCGATGAAAATGCTACGCCAAACTTAATCACGTGGCCATCATTAACAACTTTCAAAATAATACATTTAGTAATGATATGAAATAAAATCCATACAAAAAAAATAGTGAAAAAAATAATTAAAAAAAAGTATTTCGGGGATACTGTTTTAGTAATACCTCTGCAACCAAATTAATGATTACTTTATTGGCCCTTCTGTAGTCAAAGAGGGTATACTGAAGAACAGAAAATAACTGACATTTTTAGAGAATTATTTAGGATAAAATTCAAACATGGAGCATTTCTTGGTGAAAATGTGAAAGTTATCAAATGATACGTATCTTTAATTTAAGAAATCCGACTGTTTTTCCCTTTACGTGTTGATTCGATAGAAGATTTTACCACCGGAGGGGAAAATGTCCAACAAGATTTCGTCACTCATGCGTTTCCTGTCTTCATCGTTATGTAGGATGATACCCTGCCCCACTTTGCACGTGAATTCAAAACGTTCCTGATAACCATTTTCACTGCAAATCAAGAGATAAGTCGATTTTGTAAGTTTAACCAAGGCGAACTTTTGGTTGTGGGAATACGTGTCTCGTGTTTATTGAAGTTCTTGACACTTTGGTGAAACGGAAAGATGCCATTCAACGGATCGTCAGTGGCATACTAAGCCCTGTTGTAATATGATTAGTGATGTACTACATTTGCGAGATACTTTGTGGTTGTGATCATGGTGGACATCTTTCTACCTTAAAATGAATGCAATGTTATGTTATTAAGATATGTTTCATTATCTTTCGATATTTGCCCGATTTGCATACAACGTCTGAATATGACACATCAGTACTCTCTTCCGGTTATTTTAGAATCCTTCTTTTCATGGGCAGAAAAAAAAAAAATCCAATGTCTGTCTGATCGTATTTGTGGAAGCTACAATTCTTTTCAATTATTGCTTCATTATGAATTTTTAAAATTTGCATGAATTTATGATGCAGTTTGTACAAAAGTACAGGCAGAAAATCAAAGAAATACAAAATATTATGGACAGAACAATATTAAACAAGGTTTAAAAAATACATGTTATAATCTATCACAATTTAAAGCTTAAAAATATTAAATCCATTAAGACCAAATTACAAAAACATTTAGTTGGACATTTCAGCAATCATTAATCCCAGCAAATTAAGTAGTCGTCAAAAGTAGCCGGATATAAATAAATGGTAATCTTGAATGCCTACTGAACTCGGATTATCAATGTTTAAAATTTCACACAAATTCTAATTTTAAAAATATTTCTATTCAATAAAATTTCTGGTACTAATAAATTAAAATATAAAATCTCTTACATTAACCTTTATTTTAATCTAAAATTAAACTAACCATATAGAAAATACCTATATTCCTTAGTTTGTACTTTTATCTTAAATTATAACAATAGATGAAAACGCATATGATAGAAAATATATATGGAAGTACAGATATTTCTTAAAAATAACTAAAAAATCACATAAGCTTTCTGATTAATTTTTTATTGCTTGTTTCAAATATCTGCTCATTCCATATTTGTAAAAATTTGGAATAGAACCCTTACCCATTTATTATATTAAATGATGACTGCATTTTAAAATAGTCGCGATCCTTTATGATGACCTTAAACGTACAAACATCATTCAAATGAAGATAATATACCCAATCCTTATATTTACTTTAGTAAAAAATCGCAGTTGTCAAATTTGGCTTAAATAATTTCAAATTCGTTTTTTACTATTGTTTTTAAAATATAACAAGCAGAGCCATGTATAACTTCTAAAAGTCTGATTCAAACTGACTCTGACTTACTTCATTCAATTAATCATAACTCAATACTTTTGATGGAATATGTATAACAACCACGAAAATAGCGAGATAAAACCTTGGTTTGAAAATGATTAGATTTATTAGGAAATGTTCCAAGTCATGAATGAATATTTTTTACAATTGCTCGATACAGGTACAAACAGATACACACAAAAATTACATTAACTATAATGTTTAAAACATAAAAACACTACAGAACATTTAATAATAATTTCAATAAAGCAAACAAGATGTTTGGATTCAAATAAAGAAGGTATATATAATTTTATATATCCATTATACATACCATATTTCATTACTGAAGAAATAATTGAAAATCTCAAACTAGTTCAAAAATAAGGTTTTATAAAAATTACCTTCACTCTGAAATATTGACTGCATTTAGCCATTTTATTACAATTAAACATTTTTTTTTCAATAAACTTTTTATTAGTTCATTTCGATTAGAAAGCATGCAAGGTGAGGAATTATTAAATAAAAATAGCACATTAAAATCACTTGTATTATCCTTTATTCTGTCCAAAAATTAATCTAGTCCCACACTGAAAATGTATTAAAATTTGCATATAACCATATATTACAGATAATTATTACTCAAGTTTTTTACTAATCATTAAAATTTCAAAAGCCTGGAATTTTTTAACAGAAACTTTAGTGTAAAGTATATCTGTCCCAAAATACATTAATTATTCACTGAATATACATAAAAATACTAATAATTAACTAAAATAAATAATATTTATTTCATTTTCAGTTTTAAATAAGATGCTAAGCATAACTGACGCATTTTATAGCATAATCTATAGAAACATCGATTTTGGTTCTTGACAACTTTGCTGTCTTATCCAACAGTTACAGTTTATAAGAAAATCAATTCATATGTCCAGGATGTTTTAGCAAAATGTACATAATCTACATTATACTAAAAATTGGAAGGGGAGGGGGCATCCTCATTTGCAAAGTGTGCAGCATACATTGTTGACTCAATATGTTATAGAATTAAAATATATACCCAACTTGCATTCAATAAAATTTTTAAATTTTGTTACCATACAGTCTTGTGAATTAGATTTAAAAAATAACGAAAAATGTTTTTAATTTCACACTATGAAGAACATAATTAAAAACTTAATTTACATTAAGAGAGAAAGCAGCAACATGCTCCGAATATGTAATGAATCACTTACTCCAGCACTATCCACAAAAACGTCATTTAAAAATAAAGCTTTAGTTAAATACATGAAACCTCCAAACAAAATACCTTCACGAACAATAGATTGTATAAATGATCATGATATTTAAACTACTGATGTAAGACTTGAAATTTTCAATGCAGATTATATTTCCATAAAACTTAACAAATTTCAAATTGGAAGAGAAATTTTCAAGAATTTTTCATGGTGTCATCTTCATAAACATCTTTTAAAACAACTTTAGGGAAAATGTTATACAACTTTGAGAAAGTCAAAACAGAAATTTTGGTCAGATTGCCATCTGAAGCACTAGCATAAGTATAAATGTTCTTTAGGTCATCCTCTTTTATGGAATTTTGAATCTCAGATTTCTTGCTTCTCGTAGGTCTTGTTTCCTGCTTTACCTGGCTAATGATTTTCGAAACAGGTGGTGTAGTTTCCTTTTTGATGCCCACGGTTTCCTGACTGTACTTGATGGGAAGACCATTGTGGGCTATATCATGATGTTCCCTGAGTCTAGTAGCAAATTCGAATCGCTTGCTGCAATAATTGCAAGTTACTCTCATTTTATGCTTGGCTTCAAGATGAGTGTCCACATATTGTTTCTCAGCAGTAAACTGGCAAAATTCACACTTATAAAAATTCACATCAGTTAATAGAGTATTGATAGTAGTGAATTCAAGTTTAAAGCGAGCATGAGTTTTTTTATTATGAAGTGCAACTTGCTCTTGTTTAACAAAAGCAGCACCACAATGGCTACAAACATAAACTTTAGGTCCTAATTTCATCCTCTTATTTGGAATATCATCAGATTCAACAAGAGATCCTTTTGGGAGTTGATCAGTTCTAAAGCCACCAATGGACTTTTGGGGAAGAGTGGGATGATACAAAGCAGTGTGTCGTTTTAAATCACTTTTGCCGTCTAATCTTTGGTAGCAATAACCACATGCAATGATGGAAGAAGTGGTCTTCTGATGGTATCGATTAACATACCCTCGCACTTTAAATGGACTTTCTGAATGCATCAGATCTGAATGTTTTTTTAAGGAAAAGAGATTTTCTTTGCCTGATTTACAATAAGAACACTCAAATAATTCTTTGTCATCTGGTGATAATTTAACTTTCGGATCTGGAGAATAATAATATGAATATTCTCTCTCCTCTCGGACAGGGTGGAGACTTTCAACATGGGATTCTAATTCTTGCAGGGTAGGAAGTTTCTTGATGCAAAATCCACAACGATATCGTTTAACATTCGAGGACTCACTCGATGCTTTGATGCTGTCATTAGAATTTTCATCTAACTGAGAACTATTAAGCTCAAGAGGTTTCACATCTCGAAACACTTTATTAATTTCAGCATTGCTATCTTTATGTTCCTTTTCAACATGCATTTTTAAATTATACTTATGATTGGATTCAAAAGAACAGCTACTACATACGTAGAATTTAACAGACAAAGCAGAATCTGTAGTAGATACATTATTGCAAAAAGTTTTCAAGAACTTCAATCTTGCTTGCTGAATTTTATTACTTATTTCATGTTCAATAGCTACACTAGACACATCAAAGAACTCAACAGGTTTTGGAAAATGTTTTTCATCCACATGGAATTTAAGTATTTTCAGGCTGTGAGAGTTATATTTGCAATGACTGCATACAAAAGGTTGATAAAAATTTTGCATGCATAGAACTTCATGGTATTGCCACTGGACCAGGGACTTAAAATTCTTGTTGCAATTACCACACTGTTTAGGACTGGAATATAAATACTGATCTTTTTTGTTTAAAATATTCTTTACAATATTTTCAATTTCATGAGATGGATTAATAGAACATTTTACCTCCACCTTTGAATGTTTTTCCAAATAATGTTCTTCAATTTCTTTTCTGCTTACAAATTTTTCATTGCATGAACTGCAGCAAAATCTCTTATAATGCAATTCTTGATAAATGTGATTTTTCATAACACTTTTATCACTGCTTTTATACTCACAGAAACAACATTGGAAAAATTCATCACCAACTTTAAATGGACAAGACTGAGGAAGAGATTTAATTTGTTTCACATCATTTTCATCAAACATTTCTTCAATAGGTTCACGAACAATTACTACTTTAGCAGCTGTTTTTGGATGAGATTTTAAGTGATTTGTCACAGCCTTCTTATCCCAGTCATAAAAATCGCATGTCACAAGACCACAAGAATATAAGTCTGGTCCATGACACATTAAATGATTTTTAAATCCTTCCCAAGTATCAGAAACATCAGGACAATGAGAGCATGGAAAATTTTCAGCAGTATGACAATTTTTCAAATGTCCAATGTAAGTTAACATGTTTTCAAACTTTTCTTTACATCCAGAAATGCCACAAACCAAATTTGTGCATATGCTTTTTAAATACTTAGGGTAATATGTTTCACCTACAACTTCATATATAAGACTTTCATAATCAAACCTGTTTTTATCATCATTTTCAGAAGTTGGGCTCTCAGGTCTTTGAGAATCTAAATTATTTTTCTTGTTTGCCTTTTCCGCTTCACTACAAACAGAATACGGTAAAAGTTTAGCTTCAGAAGAAGCATCTTCTGCAGTTCCTCGCATAAATGCTCTCAAAGGATAATCAGCATGGGTATTACAAAGATGTAACAAAATTTCATCTTTTGTTTCCGATCCATGAATACAATAATTACACTGAAAAGTATTAATGCCATGTAGTCTGTAATGATTAAGTAGTCTTTTGAAAGAAAGAAAATCAACTTTGCAATAATGACAAAAGAATACAGACACTGATCGATGACTTGTCTCATTATGTACTTTAAATTCTTTAGGATCAAAGGTCTGGAAGTTGCAGTCTCCAATTGCACAAACAAATGGCCAGGTGGTATCCAAAACTTCGTTTGGTTCACTTGCAACTGTTATGTTTGGCGGAAGTTCAATTGGGTCACATTCTAGCACTTCTGAGTTTGTATCTTTTGAGTGAAAATTTTTTATATGAATCTGAACATGAATTTTACTGTATGCTCTGTAAAAACAATTGTTACATTGATATTGCCGTTTGCTATGATTAATCATTAAATGATCTGTCAATAGAGAAGCAGTAAGGAAATCTTTAAGGCAAAAGCTACAGTGCAATCTTTTGCCTGAATGTTCTAAATCCAAGTGACTTAAATATTCATAGCTATTATGGGTAGTAAATGAACAATTGTAAAGTACACATTTGAAGAAACATTTAATTTTATCAGGTTTTGACATAGCAACTAAATCACTTGGAGCTTTTAATTCTTCAAACTTCTTCAATCTGCTATCCTTCATATTTTTATCTTGTATGACAGCCTGATATGGAATTTTGACATACTGCGACTGAGCAGATGTTGGATTCACAACCTTGGCTTCTGATAAATTCTTGACAACACCTTTAATAGATTCTTTATCAAAAGAATATGAATTAGAACGTATATTTTTTTCTGTTTTTTCACAATCAGTGTTAGAACAAATTTTTGAATTGTCTTGAGGAGTCACTGCTAAAACTTCATCTGTGTCTTTGGCTTCCATCACTTTATTTGGTAACCTACCACTTGCATGATCTTCAAAATGATCAAGAAAACCTTGGGTGGCTTCAAATTTCAAATGACATACCAAACATGCATTTTTGTTAGGAACTTTATGATGTGCAATATAATGATCTTGCAAAACAGACTTGAATGCAGCCATAAAATCACAGCAAGGGCAACGGAGCATCTCTTTTGTATTCAATTCTGAAAGGGATAAACCCTTGTTGCTCTGCTTAGGTTCAATATTAATTACATCATTAACTTTTTTGGCCCAACGACCAGAACGTCGCAATGTTTGCACCCCTGTAGTTTCTTCAGGCTTCCATAAAGGATCATCAGCATCATCAGAATCACTACTTTCAGAAGGCGGCCTTCCACGTCCTCGTCCCCTACTTCGACCACGGCCTCGAGCTGTTGGCATCAAGGCACCACGACCACGAGTTACTGAAGGTGGTGTATGAACAACTCCTGCAGAAGGTGTTGTAGGAGTGGTACTAACAACAGATGCTATTGTTGGTGCTTTAGATGGAAAGCTAGAAGCCTGTGGTTTCACAGGGGCAGATACAACAACAGGAGTAGTAGGTTGAGTAACTGGCACAGCATTAACAGCAGTATCAGATCCGGGATTTCGGCGGTTCTTATCTTTATATGGACAGTCATCCTGCATGTGCAATATGAGACAATGTGGCAAAGTAAATATCTTCTGACAATGAACACAAAAGATGAAAGGACTACCTTTATGACAGTGCCTTAAATGATGCACAAAAGTTTGTCCACTGGTAGTTTCAAAACTACAGTCTTTCACGCCACATCGGTATATCATTTCTTCCATTTTGCACCCTCTTTCCTTGATATGAGCAACAAGAACACCAGCATTACTAAAACATTTGCCACACTGTTTACACCACATTGACAAATCACTACGATGGTCTGTTCGAGTATGTTTCATAAATTCTTGCTCATCATATGTTTGGAATTGACATGAGGCACATGTAAATACAATCTTGTCTCCATCGCCTGGAAGAGCGGGAGCAGAAGCAGGGATATTTCTTTTTATTGCAGTTACTGTATTAGTAACAATGAGAGGCCTAGATGGTTCAACAATTTTAGGTTTATCAGCCTTTTCCATTTTTATTTGAGCAATAGTAGCAGGACTCATTGTGGGATTTTCAGCAGAATCAGACAGCTTTGGTTTTTTGGAAACATTACTTTCAAAGGCTGCAAAGGGAATTATGGTAATTTTATATAACAATAAGTACATATTTTATCATATGGTATAGTTATATAAGAAAATTGCATTAAGGATATTTTTACAAACTCTATTATGAATTAAAGGATAACAATTTTGAACAATATTAAAAAAGGTAATGACTTGAAATATACATCAAAATTTAAAGAAAAATATATATCTAAATAAAAGAATTTAAAAAAAAATTTAAAAAATAAAAAAATAAAAAATTTTTAAAAATTAAGAAAAAATTTAAGCAGTTTACAGATTTTTTAGATTTTGTAGTGGTGTAATTTCATATTTTTTTATTCATCTTCTAAATTACAAAAATATTTTTTTTTATTATTTTCTTCCTTTAATTTTCAAGAATGGAAGAAATTTAAAGCAATAAAATATTTATAGAGAAAATGAAAACAGTTTAAATTTCAGGGCAACTTGGTAATCTATCGTTTTAAATAATGACAAAAAATATTTTTTAAAAATTACTTGACCATTAAATTGATATTAAAAAAGACAGTTTATTAAATCTTATTAATAATTTATTTAAAGTATTTTATTTATTTAAAGTGTAAAATAACATTTTTATGCAATTGTATTTTTACAAGCTACTGTGAAAAAAAAACAACAAAATTCTAATTCAAATTTAAAATAACTCCAAGTTCCATATATCCACCCTTCAAGGCCTATATGTGCCAAATTTAGTAATTGTAAGGCAAATGTTTCTGGTCTGCACAATGCAAACACACACATTTATCTTTATTACTAAGAAAGATAAGAAATTTCTGGAATTTTCATTAATTTAAGGATATGAGTTAAATTTGCCAAAATACTACTAAAAAAATAGACACACATAACAAAATTATAAATTAATTTTAATCAGAAATTATATAAAAAACAAAAAATAATGCACCATCCAATCTTGGACGAATAAGAAAATTTTGAAAACTAGTTAAAATTTCAAATGAATTAATATTTTGTATTTGTATTAATATTTTGTTTGACGGCGTGTTCTCAGATTTTTTTCTTAAGGTATTCCCATGAATTTTCCATGGGATTTATATTGGGGCTTTGGGATTGTCTAAGACACGAGGACAGTTATATAGAAGACAGAAACAATAAGTTTTATGTTTCAGATCATTATCCTGATAAAATCACCAGTTGTTGCCATAAAAAAATTTCTGCACATATTGTGGCAAATTTTTCTTTAAAATATCGAGGTATACATTCTGATCCATTTTGCCATCAGTAATATGCCAAACTGTTGATTCCTAGGCCAACAACTGGAAAGATCAAGCCTTAGACTATTACTGATCCATCGCCAAGGCACACAGTGGCTTTTTAATTTTCTTATGCTCAAATTATCGTTAAGATTTTCTCCAGGGTAAGGCCTGCCATTAGATCCAAAATTGTAGAATTTATTCTCATCAGTAAATAAGATGTTTTTCCAATAAGAAAAATCTTTGTTTTCATGCTTCTTGGCAAATTTAAGTCTTACGATCTGATATCTTACTTATGAAAGGCTTTTTCTTGGCTTTTTTTTCCCATTGAGATTAGCCTTATGAAGCACATTTCTTATTGTCGATGGGCTGGTTTTTTTCCATAATTTCTTTTCCGCAGTAATAGCTAATTTTGGTACATTAAGGAAGGGATTTGTTTAACTTTTTTTAAATATCACTCATTTGCTTTGGTAAAAATCTTATTGTAGACTATCTTAGGCTTATTTTGCAACTGATTATTAATTTTGAAGCATTTTATGGTGTCATGAACCATTGAATAACTTTTGTCGACCAGCTCTGACATTTCTAGTGCAGACTTTCCATCTTCAACATGCTTAATAACCAATTTTCTTAACTCAAGGCTTGTTTGATCCTTTTGCTTGACATTTTAATTAAATACATGATAAATTTCACAGTAAATGAAAATAACACTGTTGGGAAATTCACTTGAGCAATTACAATATTAACCATAAAATTGGCAGTAATTTTTACCAAAAGTTGCTTCTTTAACTCTTCATGCTTAATTGTGAGATGTTCGAGCTTGACTTACAGATTCTTTTTCACAAATTTTACTTTTATGTTTAAATTGTTGTTATAATTTATGAATTGCTGCTCTTTGGTTTTATTTTTAGCAGTACAATAAAATCACTGCTAAAAAACCTCTTCCCATTTTTCTAATTTATTTTAATTAAAATGTTTTGGCAAAAAAAGGGTGCTTTTTTTTTTTTTTTGTCCTATGGTATTTGAGTTAGGCCTATAGCGACAATATATAATGTTACAACTATTCTGATATTTCAAAAATTTAAGAAAAATTAAATTGAAATATATAGTAAGAATTTAAAAACATCACCAGACATTCAAATGTATCCAGAGTTAAAATTATAGTACACAAAAAAGGGAGGGAAAACCCCCCGATTAATTTAGGATGCTTACCACCCTGAGATGAATCTGTATCTTCTATGTCAAGGCTTCTTTTCTGAAAAACAAAACTGAATGTCAGAATGCATAAATGGAACCAAAACTAAATTCAAAGAAATACAAAATACTGAAAACTTACATCTTTAGACGTTCCTCCATCAGCCATCTTATCCTATTAAGCAGGTATGTATAATTAGATTTATTACAATCAGAACAACAACAATTTTTTTTTTTTTTTAATATAGGGATAACAATAATGATCCCTAATGTCTGCAAAAGTTGAAGATCTATATATATATTTACATAAAGTTATTCATAATGAATTTTTGTAATTATATCTTGATCTGTAACCTTTGTAGAGCTTTTATCATAATTTTAATCTGCACGTTATGATGGGATTTGATGTGGCAAATCCCATTAAATTATATGAGACTTGCCATAAAAATTAAATAACTCATAAAGACATTTATCAATTAAAAATTTCCATTACATATTTTCACAAATATGAACACTAAAATTAATTACCAAGTGAATCATCGAATTAGAGAGTATCAAATGCTCGTTGCAATATTTTTAGTATTATTTTAAAAATAGAGAAAAAAAGTAAAAGGACCAAAAAGCTTTTTATTACAATCTGTGAGTACAAATATGTATAAAATGTTAATTTCTTTTAAATGGGATAATAACTTAATAATAAAATACTTTAACAAAAAAAATATTACCTTTTTGGATGAATTGAACCATTTTTCTAACTTTTTCTTGTTGGACTGAAAAACTTCAATCTGTTCCCTTAAAATATCGAAAACAAAATTGAGTATTTTAAGAATGAAAATAAATGAAATCAAAATTAATAACAGAAGCTTTACAAATCAGCCATAAAATGTTTGTTTAATTCAAGTAAGAAAAAGCATTTCCTCAAAATTAAAAACAAATTAATCTTTCGCCTTTTCAAAATACCTTTGACATATTAAAAATAATATATATACATACATTAAATATTTCCCCCTATTCTTTTTATTTATTTACATAGTTTTTTTTACTTTCCCACACTTTAAATGTATTTTACACATAGATGACACAGTATGAGAAAATATTTATGAGCTGAGGAAGAATTGGGGGAGGGGAATTATTAACATATCTTTTCTTTATCCATTCATAAATGGACATCTTGAACTGAAATTAAGGGTTTGTGCGTGGGGGGGGGGGGTCCGGAAAATTTGCATTCAGGAATGTGTATCACAAGATCATAAAACGATGAGCAAATTTCCCCATCATTGTTTTAATTAAAAGTAACAATATAGTTACAATGAGAGACGTTCCATTTTCTCTGGGTGCCATTGTCAAAGATAATAGCCAAATTTTCAGTTGAAGAATTTGTAGTGAATGCCTATCATAAATCATATATATATGTACCTATCATAAATAATATATATCTATCATGAATCATATGATATCTGTAAACTACAGGCTCCGTCGAGGCTATGTGTGACGTAACTGCCGCACCGTTCATCATCCGGGTATGCTTCTAAAAAAGCTATTATCTCCTTCTCTTCGGAACTCATGCAGGAACTCAGCTAGGCATGCTGAGTAAAAATCAAATTGCAAGTAAAAATCAAATGTTCAATTTCTTTAGTTAAATTGTAAATAAATTTATTTTTTAAAAACGTTGCAATAATTGGAGTCACAACAAAATAAATGCAACCCTAATTACGACATGGTGACTTGCGGACATTCAAAATTTTATCAGCTGTCATTTGATTAAGAGTACTTCCGTTTTCAAAGAATTCCGACATGGATGATGTATCTGCAGTGAAGATAATCCCATTTAATTCTGCTGATACGCAACTTCGATTTTTTATGGTGGAAGCTACATTTGAATTAGCAGTAACAAAGCCGATAACTGCAAGCAAAACCAAATTCAACTACTGTGTAGCGCATATTCCACCTGAAGCTGCATTTATTGTTGTTCGTGACATTATAATTAACCCTGATGAAGAGGAATCTTAAGAGCAACTGAAATCGGAAATAATAAAAAGATGCGGAGAATTAAAATCTCAAGAAATCCGAAGTCTCCTCACCGGCGAGAAATTAGGAGATCGGAAACCCAGCGAGCTACTTCGGTTATGCAGAGTCGCGCGGAAAGTCGCCACATTTCTGATGCTCTACTGTTAGAACTCTTCCTTCAACAAATGCCAAGTAACACACGATCTGTTCTAACAGCCATCACTTCTCTCAACGCAACTAAAGCTGCAGAAATTGCCGATAGAATTTTGAAAGTGGCACCACCCGAGGTAAGCAAAATTTTAAGCCCTGAGTCTAGTGCAATTTTAAATAGTGCTAATTCTCACTCAGATCTTATTGAGTAAATTAGAGAGAGCACTTCGAAAAGAAATTACGTCTTTGCTCTCTCGAGAAGCGACTCTCGGCGACGCAATCAATTTCTCTTTCGAAAGCGCAGCACTTCTGCGTCCAAGGGCATATGTTGGTATCATGAAAAGTTCCAAAACAACGCCAAGAAGTGTGTTAAACCGTGTTCCTTCTCGATAAATGTCGACGGGCAGACTTAGAGGCGACTTAACTCCTGCCCGTTGAAATCTCACAACATTGTCGCTTTTCATATAGAAAATAAATATAGATTTGATAGAAAACTAAAACTTTCTTTCCTTATAGATATTGGAAGTGACTGTTGTATTTTCCCAGCAAATAAAAATGAAAGGAAACAAAAACCCATTCAAATTTTTCATGCTGCAAATGGCTCACCAATAGAGGTTTATGGGGGAAAAAAATTGTTATCTTTAAATTTAGAACTTCGAAAAAAATTTTGTATTTCCATTTATATTTGTAATATTTCTGAGGCAATAATTGGTGCTGATTTTTTGTATCACTTCAACTTAAAAGCTGATCTAAGAAAATGTTGTTTAACATTTTCTTAGTTATAATAACGATACTAAATTAAAATGGAATGCTGTATTTAAAAATGCTAATGTTGCATGAGTAAAAACTCTATGTGGATCAGTATACTAAACTATTAAGTGAATTTCCTAACTTAACTAAATCGCCTTGCATGGACCAAACTGTTCAGAATAATGTAATGCATCATTTACAAACATTTGGTGCATCTGTATTTGCCAAAGCTCAACGTTTGACACCTGATAGGCTCAAAACTGAAATTCCAACACATACTTAATTTAGGTCACATATGTCCGTCAAGCATAATTATTTATCTCCAATACATATGGTTCCGAAAAAGGTATCATTAGATGGCACCCGGTTGGCGATTATTGCTCCTTAAATGACCAAACGGCCAAAGATAAATATCCAATTACATGTATAGTTGATTTTACTAGTGAATTACATAGTAATAAAATTTTTTCATGTTTCGATCTAGTAAAAGCATTTTAGCAAATTTCTATAGCTCCTGAAGATATTCATAAAACCGCAATAATTACTCCTTTCGGTCGCTTTGAAAGCAGAAGAATGCAATTTGTCTATGCGATGCTTCTGCTACTTTTCAAAGTTTATTGATGAAGTAACTAGAGACTTGGAAGGTGTATATGCCTTTATTGATGATATTTTAATAGCTTCAAAAGCTCATCAGGAGCATATGCACCATCTGAGAGCTCCTTTTACTAAATTGTATAATTATGGATTGACAATTAATCATTCAAAATATGAATTTGGTGCATCTAGTTTAGAATTTCTAAGATATTAAATTCTACAAAATAGTTTAGAACCATTACGTGATCGTGTTGAAGCTATTCAGAAGTTTTCCAGAGAACAAACTTAAATTCAATTGCGCAGATTTTTGGGCATGTATAATTTTTATAGGAGATTTATTCCTAAAGCTGCTCAGATTTTAGACTCTGAATAAATTCTAGAAGGTCATAAAAATGAAAAGAAATCGTCTCGTCCTTCTAAAAAGCCAGAAAATCCCCTTCAATGGTCTCATGAAGCAGATAAAGCATTTACTTTGGCCAAGCAGGCTCTTGCTAATGCTACCTTACTAAAATACTCCATTCCTGGTGCTGAATTAAATCTTTGGTCGGATGCATCAGATCAGCAATTGGAAGCTAATGGAATTGTGCAATGATAAATGGGGACTAATTGCCTTTTTATAAATGAGACACAATAAAAGTCAGAGAAACTGATCCACATATGATCGGGAATTGTATGCTATTTATGCATCGATAAAAAAATTCCAACATATGCTTGAGGGTCGAAATTTCTCAATTTAAACCGATCAAAAACCCCTAATTTTTACATTCCAACAAAAAACTGAAAAATGTACACGTCAGCTCAGACATTTAGATTACATATCACAGTCTTCAAATGACATTCGCCATATTAACGGAAGAGATAATAAAACTGCTGATGCTCTTTCGAGAATAAAAATCGATGCAATCAAAATTCCTTCAAAATTGGACTATAAAAAAATTGTACAGTCAAACACATCTTTAAAATTGCAAAAACATTATTTTTCCTGGATGATATCCATCTAATTTGTGACATGTATCAAGCCCAACCCAGACATTTCATTCCAAAGGCATTTCGACAAATATTTTTTGAAAATATCCATTTTTTTTTTTTTATCTCATCCCGTCACATCAACTACCTCAAATTTAATTTCCAAACGATTCATATGGCCAAAAAGGAAATCAGATATAAGAGATCGAATTCGTGCATGTGTCAAATGCCAACGTGCTAAGGTTTCTCAGCATAACAAAGCTCCTCTTAGCACCTTTGCCGAACCGGATGCTCGATTCTCTCACATTCATCTTGATTTCATAGGACCCCTTCCCATTTCTGAAGGCTATCAGTATTGCCTCACGATTATAGATAGATTCACCAGATGGTCTTAGATAATTTGAACAATTAATATGACAGCCGAGACCACTGCACGAGCATTTGTAACTCACGAATATTTTATGTAGTCACATAATACCACCCACAATCAAATGGTATGATAGAAAGACTACTGGACATCTTAAAGGTTCTCTTATGGCTCACGAAAATATAAAGTGGACAGAAACTTTGACTATAGTTTTACTATGTTTGCATACTGCTATTAAAAAAGATCTCAATGCTACTAGTTCTCAACTTGTATATGGTACTTACTACATTGTGTTTACCATTTGATCTTTTGAGTGATGATTCTATTGTGAATGCAACTGTAACACCCATTTATGTGACAAATTTAGTTTCAATAATGAAAAAACTAAATCCAACAAATTCTATTTTTCATTAACATTCTAAATTTTTCGTAAATCCATCCTTAACTTCATGCAGTCACATATTCCTTAGAAATGACAGAGTTCGACCACCATTAACTTGTCCTTATTCTGGGCCTCACTAGATCGAATCTCGGACTGATAAAAATTTTGTTATAGATATAAATGGTAAAAATGTAACTGTCACCTTAGACAGATGTAAACCTGCCCCTGAAATTTCGGAAATAATACCAAAAGTAGCCTTGCCAAACGGAAATTTGGAACAAAAAGATAATACTAAAAATCGAAAAATAACAGATATGGCAGAATTGTTCATTTTCCTATTATATTGTAATAATTCTTATGATTGCATTCACTTCCAAGTAATTTTCGCTCTCTTCATCACTGGGGGAAGGGGGTTTACTTTGTAGTGAATGCCTATCATAAATCATATCAAATATCTGTAAACTATAGGCTCTGATGACGTAATTGCCGAGCCGCTCATCATCTGGGTATGCTTCTAAAAAACTGTTCTCTCCTTCTCTTCGGAACTCACACGCATTGCCTCAGTGAAGCTCGTAGTAAGAATCAAATGATTAATTTCTTTAGTTAAATTTTAAATAAATTTATTTTTCTAAAACATTGCAATAATTGGAACAAAATAAACGCAACCCTAATTACGACAAATTCAAGGAAAGGTTGTCTCATCTTCTTCAGTACTTCATATAGCAACCGTAACATCAAACAGAAATATTCTACACCTATCAAACAGGAAAGAACGATGCAGAAGATGATGAATTCATAATCAATAGTCCTCTCTCCTTCCCACTCTTTCAAAGAATTGACATGATTATAGATTATTTAAGTGTAAAAAGCAAAACCCTTTTAGGCTCACATTGCTTTTACAACATACAACAAGAAATAGACAATCCATATTGCCATAGCAGATAGGATCCAATCTAAATAAAACTTTAAAATACTTGGTACAGAAATCAATCTTAATACATTAATACTTAATTAATACATTCCATATTAACTGCTTCACTGTCTAAAAAAAATCAATAATCTGAGTGACCAAACTGATTGCCAAAAGGGGCTGGTCTCGCATTATTCATTCATTATCTCGCAAGTGTTCGGAATAGATTGCAATGCTTAATTTAATTTTTTTTCTCTTTCAAATCTATTAAAAGAAAATCATGTAAATTCACTGTTTTAAACTGTTTAGACATAGCTAATTGTAATAATTAAGAAAAATAAACAAATGGTACAAAAATTAGAAAAGAATAATTCTAGAGATAAAAAATAAAATTTAATCCTTAAATACAAGTAAATTAAAATAAATAATACAAATTTCTTCAATACTTAAAATTCCAAAATTCAGATGGTGAAAAGTTTAATTAAAATAGGTACATAAATCGGAATTCTTTATAAATCACTAATTTTTAATGTCTCATTTCCTTCCAATCTTTTATACTCCACAAGCTTATCATCATTAACCCTTTCCAAGGCGGTGGTCATAATAGAGGACACCAATTTTAAAATTTTCAATAATAAAAAAATCTAATGGTTTCAAAATTCCAAAAATTGCTGGAAATGTAGCATTTAGTCTCCTTTTAGGAAAATAAATGGCAGCATGAGCAGTTTTAGTTTATTTTATGGCGTTATTTTTATGTTCAAAATATCCCGATTTTTTTTTTTTGCCTCAAATTTGAGATTTTTTTTTTTTTTTTTTGAGCTTTTAAGAAATCAAATTTTAACAAAATCCCATTTTTCTATAATATTCATAAGGATTTAAAGCCTTATTTTGTTAAATCTTCAAATTAACTTAAGGACACACCAAACTGGCTGAACAGTAGGTTCCTCATTTGAGGACACCGCACATCCAAGGATGCCATTCATGATGGGATCCTTGAGGCCCACCAAGGATTGCGGTTTCATTGTTCACCTCTCTTTTGAGCCGCTGCATCTCTTCCCGTGAAAGATGTAATTTAATTTTTTGTAAAGAAGGATGTGATGCTGATTCTGTGTTCAGGGGAGGGTGAGTTTTGTTTATTTATCTACAGATTCGGGAAAAAGAAAACTATGTTTGAAGCCGAAAAACAGTTTGCATTTCAGATTTGTCATTCTTCCTAGACTTGTACTTATATTTCACTTTCATGTTCTGCTTTATTATTTTTATTTTATTTTATTTATTTATTTTTTGTTACAGAAATACTTCCCTCGGAGTTCTTATTCGATTTTTGTCGGTCGATGAAATAAACAATCCTTTAATGACAGACGACGACTTTTATTAACACAAAGACGACAAATAGACAGCCGAAACGAACACAGAAAACGCACAGCAGCACACTAGAAGAAACAATGGTCCACAAGTAGTAATCGGTAGTAAAAATTCAGCAGAAGGAGATAATATGTGTCACTCACTTCACTCGACGATTACTCCAAACGTCTGCAATTCTCCACTGTCTCCTCGTTTTAGCTGTATCCAACTGCCGACTCACTACCACACGACTGGCTACCCACACACGACTCGATGCTGCTTCCACAATAAACGCTAGGGCTCCGCACACAGGTCAATACAGCAATCGCTTGAGCTCTTCGCTAGACTGATCCAACTATTCGCCTTAGACTCTTTACACGACTGATTTCGGCTTGAGACTGCCGGTCTTTTATAATTCTCGGTGGCGAGCCAAGAAGGTTCTGGACCAATCAGGCGTATCTCGGCTCTTATTGGCTGAATTGCTAAAATTCTGGAAGTTTCCAGAAATATATATTTTGTCGCCACGCCCTGAGATCACTGATTCGGCACCCGATCAGCATTCAACAGAGCTGATCGTAAAATGGTCTTTCTAATGATTAAACCAACCATGCTTTAGAAGCAACATCACAGATTTGTAACAATATACATTTTTTTTTTATATTTAGTTTCCTACAGCTATATTTTTTTATTTAAACTTTTTTCAAAAATTATTAATAATGCATTCAGCATATAAAAATTGCACAGCGGAAGATTTAAAAAAATGTTCAACATATGCCCATCAAGTGTTCCCCTCGAAAATATTCGTTGCACAGTATCAAAAAAATGTCCGCAAAATAAGAACAATGCGTAAAACAAGAATTTCCCATTATGTGTTAAACGAAAAGACATTCCCACATGCTTTGAGAAATTTTATTCCAAATAATGTTATTTTTACTTTTGCTTTTTATTCAATATTTCTAACTTTATTAATTAATAAAATTAAGACTTAATAAAATGGAACCCTAAATATTTATTTTTATCATTTAAATAATATAATTTTTATTCTTAGTTGAATTAAATTATAATGTGTTTTAATAATTTGTATTAAATTATAAATAATTAAAAAATAAGAATTATTACAAGATTTATTTTAGAATTTTTGTAGCATATATATTTAGTATGTTTAATATTTTAAATTACCTAAAACATGAATAAAAATGTTTATAAACCTAAAATCTTCACAATTATTGCTATTGTCACAAAGAATTTACAAAATTATTTTGAAAGGTTCTCTAACACAGGAGTTGTTCTAAACAGGTGGTGCACCCACTGCAGAAAAAGGCAAGTTAAAAATATTTTTGATTGCAAAATCCATGTATATATAACCTATTAATCACATTAATAGTATTTTTTCATTATATTTCAAAATTTTTATGACCTTTGCTGGAAAGGGTTAAACAATCACAGTAACTAGTTATCTGAAATATTAATTTCAAATCCAAGAATTTCACTTTTAAGAATTCATTGATTTACAGCTGTTTTAAGTTAACTTTATAAAATGACAAAAGCTCCTACATACTTTATACTTTTGGTAAACTATTTAATATGGTTTACCAATTCTATTAACCTTGCTTTCCTTCATGAGAAATAAGAATAAAAACAAGTCCAAATTTTGAAAACTAATTTAAAATTTAATTACAGATGTATAATTATTCAAATAATCCAAGTTGGTTGCATTAGTAATTTAAGAACTGATCTAGAATATAAAAATAATTATGAAATGAAGCAATTAATCAATAAAATATAAAATCTTTTATTTTTATGGCATTAAAGTAAATATATTGTCATTAATACTTTAGTGCAAATGAATAATAAAATCCCTAATAAGTAAATAATATAAGAATTCCACATTTAATACAATAAAGAAAACATTAGTCAGAAATTCACAATTCCTAAAATCTAAAATCAAGCAAGTCCAAATATAAAGACTTACTGGTTATTGAAATTTTAGAACAATGGTTTATTATAAGACAAAAACAGATTCAAGTTTATCAGTCAGTATTTTTATTCAAAAATAATTCATTAAGCATGTCTTCCAGAAATTAAAAATATTTTCAAAACTATTTGAAACTTCTTTCCAGGTCTTGAAATATCTGTGAATATATATTAAAAATTGTGTTTTCATAAAAATTCTGCTATTCTTTTAACAATCAAAGGTATAATTAAAAAAAATGCAAATTTTTTTAATTGAGCTAAATAAAAATTAAATCAAATCAAATCATTAAAATTAGTAATTTGGATTAAAAAATACTTACTTCACAGGTGATGTGGTAAAAACACTATAAATAGATTTCAATCTATTCAAATTTTCAGGTGTAGCTAAAAAAAGAATTTCCGAATAAAATATAAATAATGAATTTTGTGCAAAATATAAAGTAGATTTATCCAATGGCTGATACAATTATTAACAAAAATTACTCCCTTTAAACAATAAATGACAACAGAAAATTATAGTTCACAAAACACAAAGCACTTTAGAGAAATGTATTTACACAAACATTATCAAATGGCACCTTAGAAAACCAAATTTTATTTTATCAGTTTAAATAATTACAGGTCATATTAAATTTAGTTACAAAATATTAAGGAGAGAAAAATTATCAGAGCTTTATTTTGTTCAAATCAATAAAAAACACAATCAGTGATTATTTTTAATTCATTACTTTCCATAATTTTTATGGATACAATTGCATAAATTTCCAAAAACATAATTCTCACATTTAAAACAGATTTTTATTCCTTTATATTATTAAAATACTGTACTTATATTTCAAAGTACAATGAACAATTATCAATAAAAACATAATCTTCATTTTACCCTATATATAATATTACATTCTATATAATCCATTCAACTGGATCTTTTCTAAAAACATTATGTAAACACAGGTCTCTTGGGTGAACTATATCAAATACAGTTTTGTCAACTGGAATAAAGTTTCATCTCCAGTATCAAAATCAACAGTAATGTTTGTTTGTTTTCTTACTGTCAATATTATATATTCCCAATATTTTTAGACTTGCACTAAATCAAATGCTATTATTTTTCAAAGTATTCTTTCACACTCAGAAAGTTCACTTCCTTCTACTTACAGAAACATTTTGTTTGATTATATATAAATTTGATAAAATATATGTGATGATATTTTAAGCTCTTAATTTAATCCAAATTAATTTACAAAGCTCTATCTTAATTTAGTCAACAGTAATTTCATTCTCTTATTTCCTGATCCAATACCACTTTCTTTACTTAATTAATTTAAGAGAAGCTTTATAAAATTGCTTAAATCGGCTAAAAGCCTAAACATTCCCACACTCCGAGTGAAGGGACAAAATACCACTGACTTTACAAATTCTTCTAAGAGATCCCTATGTTTTCCTTGCTTTTTGATTGGCATGCCATGGAAAACCCTATCAAAACATCATAGTATATAAGACAGGGATAATTTGTTTCTCCCTCTTTTTTTACACCACTTCTTGACTAATCTTTTGTTTTGAGTGGGTGTGCTTGTCCGCACTGGTTGTACACAAACATGCCTGCCTCACGGGAGAGAAAATAAAGCAAACTTTAAAACTTCAATGAGTTTTTCTGTCTTCAAAACTGCATTCTGTTTCAAACAAAATAATGCTTACCTATATTATATATATAATGATATTTTAAAATCTCAATATTAAATTCCAAATTTTTATCTTAAATCAGTTAATATTAACTTTATTCTAAAATGTTGTCTTATTTCCTAACCCAATTCCCACTTTTTTATTTATTTAATTTTACACACGCTCTATAAAACTGCCGATATCAGCATTTTCCCCCGTTTTGAGTGAAGGGATAAAAATCCTTAATGCCTACGACATTCTTTTAAAAATACTTAAATTTCCCTTTTCTAAGACTATGCAGGGGTGTTTGTGGGACCCCAAAAAATCCCCTGAAACTTTTACGGACTTACTACCGACATTTTGGAGTTTCGAGAAGGGGGGGGGGGAGAAATGAAAAATTACGATTATGAAGTATTGAATGACCTAATTATAAAAGTTCAATGAATTAATTTTTTTGCAAAATTAATAACCATTAATTTTGCAAAATAAAGACCTTTGAACCCAGGTCAAGTGATCGCACATCTGGTCGAACGAAGTCTCTCCCTTTTTTTTCTGCCGCGCCTACTTGCCGAAAAGAATCCAGAAGAGAATGTCAGAGAAGAGGGGGAATGAGTCATAACTCGCAATAATTAAAGAACAAAAAAGAAGTTTTTTTCCCCCTTTTCACGCATTATCACTGCCTTTGGAGAAAGAAAGGAAAAGTTTTCACCACACACACTGACCTTGCGTTTTCTGCTTTCAAAGCAAACAAAATTACCCAGATCAAAATAAATAATTCATTATTATTCCTACTTCCTTTTGAACGACGATCCCCGGAATTTCCGGGTATCGAAGTTCAAAATCCCCGGAATTCCGGGGTTTCCCCGGAGCACAAACACCCCTGACTATGTGTCAAAGAAATCCCTATCATAATCTCATTGTAAAGCCATTAAAGGGAAAAATTTTGACCTCTTTTGCACTTGTATCACTTAAGCAGTCATTGCGTCTTGTACATAAAATGCCTCCCATAGCGTTATAAATCAAAGTTTTAAAATTTCAAAAGTTACTTCTGTTCGGCCAAGCAATTGCTAAAATATGTTTATATACCCACACACTTATTTTATAAGCAAATTTTTATTGTTTCAATATTTTGGGAGATTTTTATTTCCTTTTTGTAAAATATGACTACTTGTAACAAGAAAGATTGAAATTTCAACATAATTTTACTATAACTCACTAAGCAACAGTCAGCAATAACTACAGCAACTTGATAAGGTATATTTTATAATCTGAATTTACTCCGTATATATAAATTTTTTACTATTATTTTTACTCAAATAATCATCAGTAGAATGTGTGTCATTATTAGGAAAACACAATGTAAAATGCATTTCATAAATTTAAGAGAAAAAAATATGGAAACATTAACAAATTGAGAACAATATATATAATTTTATTAATCATAATATATTTACTTGACTATTCATGAGTTTAATAACAAATACGGCAATATATCTTTATTATTAACAGTTATTATTATTTTTTTTTTACTTAACAGAAAAACACATAAATAATATTTCAGGAACTAATATATATCCTGTATAAACAGAAAATTTATCATTATGGTAGAAAACTGGATTTTTCAAATCATATAATCCAAAAGAAGAAAAAATTTTGATTTTTTTTTAAGAGCAAGAACATGGCTTTTTTTCTTCTTTTTAAAATTTAATTTTACTGATTCTTATTTTGAAGGGGTGGGGGAACCACTAATCCTCTTAGCAACTGAATCAACTTTCATTCAAGCTCAATTTAAAAGCAGATAAATCATGTTTAGCTGCACATTTTCTTAAAATTCACAGATTTAATGAAAAAAAGAAAAGATTTACTCCATTTAAAAATAATTTTTGAGACCTTCAAGCTATTAGATCAAAACAATTAGATATCTGGAAAGTAAGGTTATTGATTTGAAATACCTTTCTAAAAATAACTATTGATTCTGACGAATAAGTTCATTATTTAAAATTTCATCAAATTTCATTTAACAGTTGAACAAATTATTTAAATCTTCAACAGTTAGCAAATTTCATAAAAAGATTTTTTTGAATTAATAGTAAAAAAGGAATTCGGGAAAGGACCTTTTAAACCATTTTCAAAGAACATTTCAATTAGCCCTTTCCCTAATACAAATGAGAATCAATTAAAAAAATTCTGAATAAGTATTAAAGCTAGTACCTTTGTTTGTTTTCTCCAAAAATGATATAAGTTTTTTCAGAAATGGAACATACTTGTCTTGTATTTCATTGATGTCATTTGCATCATTTTCAGCCATCTAGCATAACAAAAGAAAGTAAACAATTATATATTAGATTTATAAAATTCAGTAATATAACACTTAATAAAATATTTATTAATATGACAGGATTGCAAATACACTGATTATGGAAAGACTATATAAACCAATACAGATTAAATAAGATAATATATATAAAATATAATGGACTCTCAAAATTTATTAGTGTAACAAAATGGGAAACTTGTGTATTAACCACAAGCCAGCTATTAATTTTGAAAAAAAAAATGTCCAAGATGTCATGCTAATTACAAAAAGCATTTAAACAATTAACTACAACAAGCAATTAAAGGGCCATTTAATGTCAATTCAACACAGAAAAAGGGCCATTTTAATCTTCATCAACTTAGATTCTTCTTGAAATTTGGCACAGGTGTACTATTGGTATAGACTTAGAAAAATATGAAATTTTAACTAGATATGCCAAGTCATGTATAAATTCTACTTTAGATTTCTAAATTGTTTATTTTCTGATTGAGCAACTGTTCGAGAAACGAATTACTCAGTTTCTCAATTTGATCTTTGTTGTTCATGTTATACATATGGCAGGAATATCAGATATTTTCAAGATTCTGAGTTTCAAATAATTTTGAGTTTAGTAAATCATTTTTTGAATTTATTTTCAAAAATTAAATGCAATAATTCAAAATACTGCCAATCTAGTACAAACAAGCCAACTTCTACTTATGTGAAATGAACTATTCCTACAGTAACCTGCTTCTTTAGCGATCATTATAAATATAGAAATTTGGTGGGAACACACACAGTAAAGGGCCTTGTAATGAAATAGGACATTCTGTAAAGAGACTGGCAGCTAATGCTAGTTTGCAAAGACTCCATGAAAACCAATACAAACACCACTACAGCTTTTTGAATGGTTAAAATATTTCCTACATAAACTTTTCAATTCAAGGAGATTATATTGAATCAGTGTTTCTTGAAACATCACTTTAATCAATCATTGTTCATCGAAAGAATAAAGCAGTATCATGCACTGATTTTCATATCTAGATCTAAAATATTAGTTTAAAAGACTTTTCTAGTGGATTGGATATGTTTTAGAGAAAGATGAAGAAATCAATAAAGTAAAGGTAACTTTCCTTCGAGCATCTCGGCTATCTTCCATTTTTCTATTCAAGAAATGTTGATATTCTGTGGTCATATCACTGTTATGAGCTTATGTTTTTCTTGACAGTGATGTAGACCAAACAAATAAACTTTTTCAAGCTTAAAATGATGAAGAGATCCTAATATTTAATTTTTTTTTTAGGTATATTAGTGGAATTTTGATAAAAATGATCATGTTTATTTACATAAAAATGTCAATATTAGCATTATTGTTTATTTTAAATTAGAGTTAGTGAAATTTTTTCTTATCTGAAACTTTATGGTGTCGCATATTATATGAAAAAAGCACGCAAAATGATATAAAACCTATACCAAACTTCTAATCTAATTAAATAAATTTTTACAGCTATTTACAAAAAAAATGTTTCCTGTTTTTAGCATCATCTACGAGACCTTTCGAGTTCCACATTTCATAAATGACTTGACACATGGAATAAAATTTCATATTTTTCCAAATCTATACCAATAGTATATCTGTGCCAAATTTCAAGCAAATCTGAGATGGCAATGTTTATACTGTGTGTTGAGTTGATGTTTAATGACCCGAAACAATTAACTGAAACAAGCAATTAATCATCAAAGATGTTATGTTAATGCATCGAATTTGCCCATAGTACGTGGTATGTACAAAAGTACCCAAAATACAAGTCAAAAAGTTTATTATTAGAAAAAAATGATTAATTATTCTACAGATGGAGGTGTAGATGAAATAAATTTTTAAATGTTTCAAAAGTATGGCATAAAATTAGTATAAACACAGATATATTTCAAATTAGATTTAAATTTGCAAGTTTTATATGCAATATGTTTTAGAATGATGACTTTATTGGAATAATCATATTTAAAAAAAACTTGATATTTGTATCTTAAAATAGGTAAAGAAACACTTATATACCAAATTGATTTATATAGATTAAAAATATTGAGGTTCTTGAAGTAGCCTTAAAATTAGTCATACAATCTAAATGAAATAATACTACACATTACATAAATATGATTGAAGTTCACAACACAATCAACATTCTTCTAAATTAAGAGTTTAATGCAATATAATGTTTCATACTGTATTAAATGATAAATATTATTTAATCACATTTAAAAAACATCTTTTAACCCAGAACTGATATATTACCCCAAATACTTTATGACAAAATAAGTAAGTATGAGCAACATTCAACACATAAATAAACAATATCAATTTAACAAATGAAAACATTTTAGAAACAAATAAAAAAAATAGGCACAACTACATCACAACAATCTGAATTCAATGGACTTAACAAAGGTGATTTCAAATAGGATGAAATGGTAAATGAATAGCCAAGAAGTTGGATTTTAATATTTTGAAAATAATAAAAACGTTTAGAGCAGAAAAATTTAAATATTAATCATGCTTATAAAAGAAATCTATATCAGCTATTCAAAAAATGTTTTCTCAATGGCATAAGTAAAAAAAAAAAAAAAAAAAAAAATCAGCATTCAAAATAATTTTGTTATATACGCCATTTACGCGCCTAAAAAATACCGCCATATTAAGCCTACTAGGACATCCGATTAGATAATAACAAATACTTCTTACACAAAAATTAAATTCACTAAACTTCAGAAAAGTCAAATATCGATAAATAGAAGTTTCAGTGTTAATGCTTTAGATCGGATCACCGCAAAAAGCCAATCCCAGACATATAAATATTTGTTAATTTATTTGCATTCTTTTACTATGTCATGACACTGTGATCGACTTCTAAACCTTACCTTGGAATGCTTTCAAAATAACTTTTATTGCTCAAGTTCCACAGTATGTAAATTCTGCATGCTAAAGACACACTGCTTTTCCAATAAATAAAAGGAATCGCCTTATAAAGGAAAACTATAATAATTATAGTTCACTAAACAAAGCATTTACACTATTCTCGAAACAACGAACCGGGAGAAACGCATTTTTTAACCCCGAAAATGTTGATCTTTTACAGACCGAAATATCATATACATGAGCATGCGCATTGACAGCCAGGCATAACTAACCGAAAATTGATGTTGATTTTATAAGTTTACGTTACACTGATGATTTTCAAAAATTATTGAAAAAAAACACTGTGTTACAGTGTGATGACTTATTGATTAAAATTAGATCAATGTCCCCTATTTTAGAAAAATGCATTAGTCTTATTTTGTCATTTTGATATAGCAGTTCCGATTTCAATTTCGCAGGACATAAATGACAGGTGGCTATATTCATTAATCCAGGTTGGGCATCTTGAACATGATTGGCTGTTCTGGTCATGTAATTCACTGACGTATACTCATTGCAACGGAAAGATTGTTTTGAACCTATTTCCGATTAATTTTAAATATGTTGTTTGAATTGAAAATATTTTTAATGCACTTTCAATTATTTATTAGCATGACGGAAATGTGAATGTATGTTTAAATTTAAATCAAAAACGATCTGGTAGCATCGTTATTTTCGATTAATCTGAAATATGAATTGTAGTTTCTTTTTTGAAATAATATTTTGAATGTACTTTCGATTATTTGTAAGCATAACAGAAATGTGAATGTCTATGATTAATTTAAAATGTGTTATTATTATGTGTTCATATTTATATTTTATTAATGCATAAAATCCATTAACAAAAGCCTTAACAATGTAATATTTTCAGTTATTTATAAATGAAATTATAGTGGACATTTAAAAACTAGTATCTTTCAATCCTTCACAAATATAATTGTTTTGTGAATTGATGTTCAATATGGGCGCAATAGTTGCAAGATGTAAACAATTCAAATATTTTGAAGCTTGTACAGTTCATCACATATTTCTGTTTATGAAACTATCCATGTCAGTTTAGCAGATGTAGGATTAGATGTTAGTAATAACTAATACTTATCTTTATTAATAAAATAAACTTCTTAAAAAATCTTCCATGCCGTTTTTTTTTTCAGATCATTAAGCATGTAAGATACATTTAGAAAGTCCTACTTAATTTACATGAAATATTTTGCACATTTTTTATGAAGTTTGCATATGTTGATAATAAATCTAATACACAATTATTTCTATAATTAAAAAAAAACATATCATTGGACATTGATGTAAAAGATGGAGAAAAAATTATCTTTAGTTGTGTTAATAAATATCACATCTAACTGGGATTTAAATGTATGTTGTGCATTCAACTAGGTAAAAATCTTCTTGCTTTTGATTTCTTAAGATCTTTCTTTCAAATTGTATTTGCTAATGAAAATTATTCACGGGTTGTTGTTATTACTAAAGTCTAATACCTTTTATTACAGGATTTTTTCCTTATAATATTTTTAAAGAAAATGCTTTTCTTCATTTGATTTTGAATTTTACTGGCACAAGAGCATTTTAAGAAAACGTGGTTTTTAATAGAATGCGTGATTACACATTAAAAGGGAAATTACGTCATAGGGAAACAAACATAGGGACAAGACGTCAGTAAATCACATGACCAGAACAGCCAATCATGTTCAAGATAGAGTCGAAGGATATAGCTGCCTGTCATTAATGTAACGTTATTTGATTAGCTATCCTTTCTAAAGACATTTTCTGCTTTGTATTTAAACAATAACTGTAGATATATGCAAAAAATAAATAAAGACAATAATTAGATGCTAGTTAATCTTTTTGTAAAAATTACTAAAGAACATATGTTACAGTATGTACAGTGAAAAATCTTAGGAGTATGCTTCATTATTTAATAAATATATTGTAAACTACCCAATAAATAATAAATCTAAAACAGCTAATTACACAAAAGCCAAAAATATTATTAAATATTTGAAATTATATTTAAAATCACCTATTTATCAAATTATTTAATATTTTAATTGAAAGCAGTTATTAAAAATTTTAATCAGTATTAATTTTTTTAATAAACGTTTTCATTATATTTTGTAATTCTCATTAATTAATAATGGAAGTTTGTATTTTAATATAAATTTGTGACATAAATCTGTATCTATAAAATAGTGTTAGTATGTGTGTCTGCTGTGTGCAATCTACCGCATTTAGCATGAAAGTTGACGCATAGATAAAAGTATTGATGATTCAATGCATTTTGAAATTCTAATTTTAAAATTCAATATAATAAAATAAGGGAAGAAATTTTTAAATATTTGTCACTTTTCTAGAAAAATTGAAAAAAATCTTTTCATTGGGCATTCAAATTCCATTATCTTTTTCTAAATTTTCGAGTTTATTATGAATTTTTACTCTAATTTAAAAGAAAAACAATCTAAATACCTTTATTGATTGATGTTTTTTAGTTCTGAATGAGTTCAACTATTCATTTTTCAGATCATTTCTTTTGGGAGGAATTTTTCTTCTCTGATATGGCGAGATAGCGAATGAAATGAAGAATAATAAACAATGAAAATTATTTTTATATTGTTCCTAAACTCAATATTACTTTTTTATTTCATTTTTACTGCTTTATCTCATCTTTTTGTGTTTTGTATACGCTGACATTCATTAATCACGAGCAGTATCTTTGATTGATTTAAATATGATGAAAATTGGATTGATTTAAATATGAAATAAATGTCAAAAGACTTCAGTGACTGTAGGAAGAACCGGAGCTACCGCTTATCAGAAATAGCTTCTTGAATAAAAGTAGAATGACGCATAAGACGGCTGATCGAAAATAAGTTTTGGACAAATGATGTTTGATTTGTGGATTGCATATTTGGAATAGAACAAGATAATGTTCTCAATGCTATTTTCAAAATTGCAGAATTGACAATGAGGATTAATTTGTTGACCAAATCCATTTAACAGAACAGGAGTAATAATCATCTAGGTTTAAAGACATGCAATTATGATATCTTGTCTTCTATTAATCCAAGAAGTAAGAGAAAACAGCCAATAGATTCTTCATATTTACTATTTTGAAAAATTTGACTCGTTTTTTTGATTACGAGAAATCATATTTTTTGAAGCAGTACACTCCAGAAATGGATTATGCTACTTCGTGACTATTTTTGTGAGAATGTTCTCCTTTTCATTCGAATGTCATTCCACATTCATTCGAATAAATCCACACCAAACATATTTTTTGATAAATTTTTTTTCCAAAGTAGAATTTTTCCAGCTAATCCATTAATGACTTTTTGCGAATTGATTGTTAAGATCTTCAAAGCTTAAAGGATCTGTCAACAAGAGCAAAGTTTTTCCTGTGACTGAAAATTCACCAACGGTTTCTCAAATTATCAAGGTTACTGCCCTAAAAATAGAGCTGATGGAGCGAATTCTATAAACAAAGATTGCTGATTATAAATATCCGCAATAGACGTGAAATATTGTTATTTGAATGCATTCGTAGGGATAATATAATAAACGTGAAATTCTTTGCATACAATTTCTTCAAACATGTTCTTGATCACAAAAACAAGATGAGCTAAGCGAATGATCATAAAAATAGGACAATAGCGTACAAAAAAAAATCATGATTATTTTTTTTTATAATTTAATTTTAATAGCTTCGTTTACAGCAAACTTTCTAATTTCATTGTTTCTCTCTCTTTCAGTCCCGTCGAATTGTACTTTGAAATGAAAAAAATGCATAACAATTTTCAGAAAAAGATGGGGAAATTTGATTTTGAAATTAACATTCTGCCTTAATTATAAATCTGAACTAATTTCTCGATGATCGTCACAATCGCAAACATTTCAATTTTTTTTTTCAAAAACCATAAATCATAAACATTTTTTTTTTCTATCTATTTCAAATTTACTCCTCAACTCTTTTTTGAAAACATCCCTTTATGATACCAGTTGAAATCGAAAACAATACATTTAGATCAGAATTTTTTTTTCCCCCCAGGAATTCTGCTTTATAAAGAAGTACTAAATTTTTTAAAAAAATAATGCAGATATTAATTGGAAATTTTTGCCAATTATTTCTATACTATATAATAAGTGGAATACCGAAAAATTACTTTAAATTGAAAAAAAAATGAAAAATAAGTTTTCCAGATTTACATTTTTTTAATTACTCTTAATCGTTAACAAAACGTTTAACAGTTCACTTCATAAGTCTTATTATTAAAATCTATTAATTTAAACTTTTCTTCTCATATTAATGTTTTTTATCTGAAGTGTCCCACTTTCAACATTTGTACGGAAACATATCTTAGTAGTATACCAAATAAGTTTACCAGCCGCGAAGAAAATCATACAAAATCAATATTAATTTTTACTTTCTCTTTTAAGAAATATGTGAAAAAGAGAAAATATTGTAATGGTTTAAAAAGTTCGTATTCGATATTTTCCCGGTTCTCGGCTTTTCAAACCCCCTTGAATATGAAAAATACTCTTTGGAATTAAGTCTATCACTCTGTCTGCCTGTGAAAACAATAATTCAAAGATTCGTTGAGTTAGGCGGAGAAAAATTTGTAGATTTCTATCAAATTTTGAATAAAGTCCATTCAGTCAAAGTAGGTCTGAACAGCGAGGTCGAGTACAGCGAACACGATAACTACAAGACGTAAAGAACAAGACTGATAAATTTGATACGTAAGTTTAACATATAAAATATAGAACCGCAATAAATTTGGAACCAAATCAGTCAAAGGATTGAATGTCTATGACATCGAGGATGGAACGTTCGAGGAGTACCAAGACCCTGAGCTCGCAAGCTTCTATACCCCTTTATTCTTTCAGAAAACTGTCCAGCAGAGTATTTTAACTTAACCTTAAATTAATTTTGTCAATACATTTGGGGAATCAGAATCTTGTCATTAATTTACTATGAAATTTAGAACTGGGGAAGGGGGAGAGAATCAGAAAGGGAGCAATACAAGTTACAGTTAATGGCAATTCGTTAATACTAGGAGAAAACAATTTGTTTTCCCACAACTTCCCACAACTGATAAAATCTTAGAAAACATCTTTCATCATCTTATGATAACATCTATCGAAAGACAAAGATTAATCAACAAAAATACGACTTCTTCCTCATTTGCCACTTTGTCGGTTGTTCTGCCAAAAGTAATACAAATTATAAGCTGAATGAAAGACATTTGAGTAAGATGTCTATAAATCTGAGGAATTCCATCTCATTCAGTTCATATTCGGCCGTCCAGAAATTTTCGACAGAATGAGATAGCTTATTCACCTAGTAGGATATATTTCCAAAAGTAATGGAAATTATAAGCTTGATGAACGATCTTTTAAAATCTGAAAATATGAAGATTTAGCTTCCTCGACATTTATCACATTGCATTGCAATATATTAACTTCTTGACATAAGAATTTACTTAATTTCCTAATTAGATGGCACATCTAATTTGGGACAATTGTTATTATTTTCATTCCTAAGATAATATAAAGGTATTTGGGGCAATGATATATTTTTTCCTAAATTAGATTTTAGTGCAAGTGAATCTCAAGAGTCTCATAAAAAATATCGACAATCTTTTGACGGAAAGTAAAAAAAAAAGTTGAAATAATTTTTTTACTGATATCTTTGCAAATTTTTAACAATGAAAGAAAAGGTCAGTATTTGAATAAAAAAAAGGAGCTAAATAATATTTAATTCCATTTAATTAAATGCAAAAACTAATTATTATGAATTATTTTTAAGCCAAATTAGAGAAATTGTGCCCCCGCCCCTCTTTCGGCAATCTTCTGCCACCGCCTTTGTATTTGTGGTGTTCTGACAAATATATTTATACTTACCCTATGAAATTAGTCTACAGATAATCGTAATGGTGACTCAGGGCAATTGAAACATTAATTTAAAAGTTAGACTTTTTTTCTTTATTTAAAGTATTATATTGTTTTGAATGATTTTCCGGGCACATTTCTTCATAGTATCATTTCTAATAAATGTAGGAGGAAAAACTCTGTGGATCATCGAAGAAAACAAACAATTGCCTTGTAAGAAATTTGCATTGTACTCCGAAATAATTTTCTGATCTTTTCGCTCTGCACTTTTCTTTAACCAGTGGCGGATTTTGATAATATAAAGCCACAGACGCTGAAATATTTCGATGCCCCTCCTCGGTGAATTCTACTGATGAAAAGAAAGTAGCATGGATAAACTTGTTTGAGTTTCCAACTTTATCTTCAAGCTTATTTTGTGATATCTTTATATATATATATATATAAAAGTATTAGAATCAAGTTAATAGGAAAAACAAAAATCAAATAAAAATTAAACCAAAAAATTATTAAAAAAATATTAAAAAAAGAATCCGGCCTGAAGACTTTTTCAAGGGTAACCCTCAGGCAGGGATTCAAATAAAGGGATTTTTTCTGTGAGGACATACAGACTTTGTCTAATAATGATTCCTCGTGACCCGAAAATCCCCTGAAATTATGCTCAAGAGATATACCATTTTAACAGAAAGGAAATACAAAATAACAAATTAGAAAAAAAGAACCACAACAAAGTAAAAATACAATAAAAACAATAACAATAAAAACAAAAACGAAAAAGCCAGAATATACCATCCAACAGTCAAGGAAACTTTAAACAATCGATTGTGATTTCCTGTTTTTAAAAAAGTTAACGGTAAAATATGTAAACAGAGGTAGGCACCCAGCGCCATCTATTGAGTGATCCAATATGCAAGTAAAGTTCTATTTTTATTTAAGCCAAAGGATTAATCTGGCTTTTTCGTTTTTAATTTTAATTTTAATGCTGTTTTTGTTTTTATTGTATTTTTACTTTGTTGTGGTTCTTTTTTTCTAATTTGTTATTTTGTATTTCCTTTCTGTTAAAATGGTATATCTCTTGAGCATAATTTCAGGGGATTTTCGGGTCACAAGGAATCATTATTAGACAAAGTCTGTATGTCCTCACAGAAAAAATCCCTTTATTTGAATCCCTGCCTGAGGGTTACCCTTGAAAAAGTCTTCAGGCCGGATTCTTTTTTTAATAATTTTTTTGGTTTAATTTTTATTTGATTTTTGTTTTTCCTATTAACTTGATTCTAATACTTTTGTATCAATTCATCTGTGTTTTAGAAGTAGCTGCATTTGCGCTCTCTAAATACTATGAAGTTCCTTTTTGGTTTTAGTTTAAATAGGTAATAAATTTTAGTTGCGATTGCGAAACTGTTTTGTTTCGTTTTCATTTTAGTTTCGTTTTCAAACTTTTTCTTACTTTAGATTGGTTACACTATATATATATATATATATATATATATATATATATATATATATATATATATATAAGCACAAAAGCAGAAGAAAGGAATGCAACAAATGATCACTAGTCTTATATAACAAGGGATTTCCGGCCACGCGCCAATTGAATACATGTGATGACCTTGAGAAGGGCAGCGGATGTATCACTTTCACTCGATACGTGGAATGAGATCAGAAAATAAGAGAATATTTTACTATGTGCTAAATTAAGATAAAGTTTTGGAAATTAATTTGGTTAAATTAAGAGTTTAAAATATATATATATATATATATATATATATATATATAAATATATATATATATATAAACAACTGTCATGGAGTTCCTTAATGATTTTTATTCTTTTTTAATTGTAAGGAAATAGTTCAATTTTCTATCAAGATCATTGACCTGGTGAGCGCGTTGTAGCATACAAATTTGAAGGCAGGAAATAGGAAAGAAAGGCAGTGAGAAAGTATTCTAAGCTTATAAAGTTTTAGAAAAGAGTTTGCAATCGCAGTGGCTTAATTCGGCGAGAAAAATAAGAGTTTGTACAACTGTGAAATTACAAATATAGTGAAATCAGAGCATATCAATTACGAAATTATTACATTATATATCTTCGCTCAATTTCTTCATCTTCGATACATATATATATAATCGAACAGATAAAAATAAGATATAATTCTTTACTGCCCTTCATTTTTATTTTTTAAGTTACACTTTAAAAGAAATAAAGTAAAAGAATAAAGTGACAGTGATTTCCTTCGATCTTTGCGTCCTTCTAAATCGGATGGACATACCAGTGTCCATCCAACCAGTGGACATCCGAGTGTCCAGAAGCATTCGAATTTCATATGAAATATGAGCAAAAATTTAAAAAAGAATATTCTTAATAAATATATCATTTTTGCTTTTCTTTCTTTAATTTTTTTAAAATGGAAACTTATTGAATTTAATCAACGAGAGTGGTCTTCTCGAGATTTTCTAGTATACTAGCTACTAAAGATGTCCTAACTCTCCTCAAAAAGTCGTGGACTTGGACAAGGCCATGAACGTTACAAATGCTCAAATTTTTATTTTCAGACGCCCGCACATAAGAGTTTTACGCTTTATAACATAGTAAAAAAACTGAAATGCCCCCTCCCCCTTTTTTTTTTCAACGGACTGAAAAATTGAAATAGAATTACAGTTTTATCAAAACCAAACACCAGATTATATTCATCGGAGTCGTGACCATCGCGTTTAATGCATTCAGAAGTACAGACCAACAGATACTCCATTCTTAGAAATATTTAAATCTAAATCCAATAAGTATTTACACTTTAGATGCTTATTTTGTGTACAAAATTTAATTCATACAGCTATTCACGTTTCGTAGTTTTCGTGTTCACTTGTTCTCGGACAGACAGATAGATTTTTAAGTCTGGTTTCGTTAAAATTTGATAGAAATCTACAGATTCAATGAAGAACATACACCAAATTTCATCTATACAACTCAAGGCGTTTTTGAGATATCGTATTATTCATATGAGCAGACTCAATTCCCAAACTGTCCTTTACGAATTCAGGGAGTCTGAGATGATGCGATTAGTCTAAATGATGGGTTGACGATGAAAATATTTTCTCTTGATGTACTTCGTTACAAGAGAACATAAAAATGGGCTGGAGTTCATAAATTGCTAAATGTTTGAATTGTAATAAATTTTATTATAAACAGAGGAACTACTAAAGGAAAATTTTATATTCTTTCTGTACGAGCTAAAATAAAGATTATCATCTTCCTATAACCTGAAGACGGAATAGCGTGTTCGTGTTAAATGCATTTTCTGATAAAGAAAATAAAGGTAAATAAATATTTCTGAAAGAAAATTATAGCAAATATTAATGCCAAATAAATAAAATTAAATTTTAGAAAGATGTAAAAAAGCGCCTATTGAATTAGATTAAATTTATATTTTTAATAGGTAATAAAAGAAATGAAAAAAAAATGAGAGTAAAATTTTGCTAACATAGAAAGGTATATTGAAAAGCAGCAAAATATCACTTTTTTTTTGCTTTTGTGTATAATTTTTTGGTAATATTATTTTAAATGAATAAGCAAGACAGTTGACTCACCCCATTCAGCAAAGAATTATATTTTAAAACAGAAAACGATTTCTCTCAATTTTTATAGCAAATTAGCTTTTCCTAGATTTAAATGGCTTTCCTACAAATAGCTTTTCCCTAGATTTAAATTTTGATAAAAAATAAACAAAAAACAATTAAAGAATTTGTTACTTAAATATTAAATTACCATTTGTAATTTATTGCATTTAGATTGTTTTTACTAATTAAATAATGTGGGATATTATTCCCACTAATTTAAGTGATTTGATGCTAAATAAACAAACAAAATGGAAGCACCCGGTTTGAGCAATGGCGACACTTTTGAGAAAAAAAAAGAAAGAAAAAAAAAAAAAAAAACAGAATCTTTTTAATTCTGATACTAGCAGAAAAGAGAAATAAGACTGTAGCAGCAGAATTCCATAATTAATGTAAATGATTACAACTCAAAATTAATCTTGTTCAGTTAAACAAAAGACTAATCAATATTCTTTTTATGCTAATAGTTTAAAAGATAATAGCCGCATTCGGTGGCAGCGGTTCACGCATAATACAAATAATAATAATTTGGCTATATCAGCCTTTGTAGCTAAAAATCCCTAAATCCCCCTCAAACAAACAAATTGGCTATATGAATTGTATTTTACAAAAACAAACAAACAAAAAACGTTACGTTTTTGCCTTTTATAATAGGTCTCTAATTATTGTTTAACCATCGGTGACAAACAACAGTAATAAATATATAAAAGACACAAAATGTGATTAAATTATTTTAATGTACAGATATAAATACGTAAATTTGTATATATATATAAGAAGTTGCTTCATTTACAACATAGCCTTAAACATAAGACTAGATATATCTTTCTACTGCACATTACATGTCGGGATACCTGGAATAGTTTGGTGTATAAACATCATAAAAAAGTGCATCACTAAAAACTTGTCAGAAATAGAGAAATAAAATTATATACGACAAAAAACAAAACAAAAAACAATGAGCAAAAACATAAAGCATATTTTCACAATTAAATTTTTATTATGAAATTTGCTGAAATGAATAATTAAAATAACTGCAATTTAGGAATTATAATAATTATTTATGTCAAATGAAATAAAGCTAATTTATACAAAGTAGTCCAATAATTAAAAATAATATATATTCCTTTCAAATACAAATAATTCTAAGTAAAATTTTGAAAGAAAATAAAGCAAAAACTCATGCAATGAAAAAATAAAAACTATAGAAATGCAAAAAATTTGTGTATTTTTTATGAATAGAGATGGATTAGAAAGGGAGAGGAAATTTGTATATAAAGGCATGACATTACATAAAACGTATTAAACACAATATTTTTTCATGCGGATTTATTTTTAACTTGTAACAATAACTTTATAATTTAGATAATCAGGCTTATTTTTAGGTAGAAAATATAATTCAATTAAGTGCATCAAATTATAAATTAAAAGGAGAAAATAAACATGGAAAGAATTAGTAAACATTAAAGATCTATTGCAAAATAACACACTATGCATTACTTTTGTAACTAGGTTTATTTAATTCAACCATACTTAAAGTAGTTATAAGTCCAAACAATTTCATTTAAAATCTCTCTTTCATTGGATGTTAGCTATTTTTTTGCTACACCTGTTAAACTCATTATTTCATAAATAATAAAATTAAAGTTTCCAGAGTTACGATAAAATGCTAAAAGAATTTTCAATAGCTCATATTCAGTTTTTATATAAATATACAAAAGTGCCACACATCAATATAATATATACGTATTTATAATAAATATAAAATATGTATTTATACATATATATATGTATATAATTGACTGAAAACAGGACAAAAAATAAAAAGAGATTCAACCTCTAATCTGAAACATCGAAGCATGATAATATTTTAAGCTTTATTCATCTATTTTTATCTTTAAAATCCATTCTTAATTATAAAGTAGCAACAACTTACATATAAAAAATGTATTTAATATTGTTGCAATGCACATAAGTATAGATACAATTACTAAAATAACGAAGAGCATTTTTTTGTTGTAAAATATAATAAAAAAGTACAATTAAGAATGTATAAAGATTAGAGAAAACATTTGTAAGGAAACAAAACTGGCATCACTGAGAAGTTATTATTATTATTCTAATTTTAAAATGGCATACAGATGGTTTGTATACAATAGTAAGCTTTGAAATTATAAAGGGAAAATGTTATATTTTAATAAATTTCTAGTTAAAATCAAAACAACAGCTTGAAAAATTCTTTCTTAAAGAGCACTTATTATGTTTAATTATGTTACGTTACAGTTTAATAATCTGTCTCGCAGAATGTTTTGAAAACTTTCTTCTTTTTTACAATGCATGTCACAATTTACAAATAGCTTGCCAGTTTATATAGTTAAAAAAAACAAAAAAAACTTTTGACTATATATAAGAAATTTTGTGCAAATGCAGCTAAAACTTAAAAAAAAAAAAAAAAAAAAACCTTAGTACATAAATGCCTTATTGTTTTTGTGCAATCTAGCAATCTATATGAAAGAATAAAATGCCTGAATAATAAATGACAAATAATGAATAAAATCATTTAAAATACTTAAATCAATTATAAACAGTGATACTTTTTAAGAATTTGATTAAATATTTTTTATGTTTATTACAAATATTTTTATTTGACTAGATAGGTACATATATGGATATTTGGAAAAAAGAATAAAACAGTTTTGTGCGATACACAGGCATTTGAATTGAATATGACATTCTCAGTCAACTTACAGATCTTAAACATAACTCAAATTTGAGCTGCCAAATACAAATACATCACCTTAATAAAACTGCATGACTAAAAAAAATTATTTAAAAAATCACAGGGAAATAAAGCATAAAAATCTACAAGGAATAGAAGAAATATAATTATATACAAAATACAATTATAAAGATTTAAATATATATATAATGTAAAAATTAAAAACTATTATATAATTTAAAATACAATCTGATAAAATAAGCATATTCAACACTGTATGAATCATGGATAAACTTCACAGACTTAGCACTACTAGAAATATTTATAATAACTCACATTTAAATCAGCAGAACATGAAGGGGGGGGGGACATAACAAAGCAGAAAACAAAATTGTAGAATGAATCTTTGGTGAAAGAATTGCATTGGTTTGGTACCTTACACATAGATTTAAAACTTGATTACGTTAATTATGTACACACATAAATAGACAACATATTAACTGTACAATTAAATAGTTTATGTGTATTGCATACTTTTCAAGGAATAAAACCTGTACAATATACGTCAAACCATTGTAGCATCCATATTTTTAAGAATTAAAGAAAATAAAATCTGTAATTGAAATTCCGATTTTTGGTTTCATTGCACAACAACAACAAAAAAGTGGTTTCATTAACAAAAATAAATATTTCTAAGTTAAGCAGAAATTTCCTTAAAAATTTCTGCACACATTATTTGCTTAGTTAACAATAAGTTTTTTTAATGCATTTTAAACTGATTAATTTTAAACTTATAGTCTGCAACAACAGAATCAACAAATGCAGAATTACAGATTTTATAGATAAAAAAAATGGTAATCATAGACAATTAACACTAAGACCTGCTCTGGAAATTACAGCAGCATATTAAATGCCATTCACTTTCTGTTATTTGCAGAAGATTCTCGGGTAGTAACAATTAGATATGAATAATTAAGTGAGCAACATAATTTAATCTGATATTCACTAAAAAATAATTTATGGTATTTAATGAAGGAATATTTTAAAGTTTAAGAGAAAATTGAAATAATACTTTTGATCACAAGCTTATGGAAAATTATAACTGATAAATAGCTTATATTTTTTTTTATTCATAAGATAAATATTTGAAAATGATATATGTTCTTTTTAAAAGTTCGATGCATACAAAGAAATAAACATTTCTAGCAGTGTATATTATATATATATATATATATATATATAATGTCACTAGTATATAAAATAAATAATATAAGTAAAAATGAAAACTGAAATTTAAAAAAGAAAAAAGAATTATATATTTAGAAAAGAACACATTTTTAACACAATAAAATTATGTTAATAATATAACAGTTCTTTTAGCATGATTTTTTGAATTACAGAATTTTTATTCTAAATAATTTCAAGATATTTACAAATAGAATGAATCAATTTTGATCTTCAGTGACATATTTGTAAACATATATAAATATATTTATTTTCAATTTCAAACCATTAATGTGCTCATAATATTTCACAAAATTCATAATTCAGTATTCTATTTTAAGATACAGACATAAGCACATTTAAACAATTAATGCCCACCATCATCTTTTGATAGTTTAATATTTCACTTCTGTAGTTAAACAATGTATTCTCCGTTTTTTTTTTTTTTTTCCATATGTCAATATGTATTTCCTGAACAGGTTTCAACTGAAATATACCATCTATGAGTTACATTTTAAAGTCAATGTGGTGTTGTTTTTAATTTTTTCCCTTACATATGTTGTTAATTTTTAGTTTTTGATATTTTACTATAAATAAAAAAAATTCTTAATGCATGTCATTAAACAATGTTTTAAAATGATTTTCAATTAAAAAAAAATCAGTATTGAAATTTCATTTTACAGTTGTGTTAATCTCAATGTCTTTAATACAATTTAAAAGAATGTTAAAGTAATTTATGGTTTAAATTAATTGGATATTTATGAGTTAATTTCTTTAAATATTGGAAGGAAAGAAAAACAGCTAATTACCATAATCAAGATGAGGCTTCAGGAAATTAAGAGTTTTTAAAGTGTTTTCTTTCAGATCTAAACAAATTATGCAATTATTATTCCATGAATAAAATTTTAAAAAATATTGAAAATATATTAGGCTTGCTTTGTAACCAGAAAATAATATAATTTAATATATCTATAAAATAAAAAAAATATTAAATATCGAATAATCTTTTAAGTTGAAAATATTGCACGTTATCTATACTTCATTTGCCATATTGTGAGAAAATAAAATATGACTTTTCAAAACATTTGAAACCAATGCAAGTATTTTAGTTTCTACAGACTTGCTGATACAGAAGTTTCAAAACATATGCAATTAGTACAAATGACAGAAATGAGGCAAAAAAAGTACACAAAATACAGGAACTATTAAATAAATCAATTCATTTTTGGTATATGAAAGTTAATTAAAACTAAATACAATCTGAAATGAAGACAAATATAAATGAAATAGCTGCATTTTCAAGAATATTAAAACAGCAAAACTGGTCCAAAATATGAATATACACAATACATGATTTCTATGGAGAATAAATGCAATATTTGAAGAAATTATAAACAAATATGAGAATGGACATAAATAGTTTTTACTACCCAGCCATCTAATATGATTCTGAAAAAATTTGTACAATTTGTTGAAAGACAAAACAAGACTTTTTTTTTTCAGAGTGGGAAATTGTTTAAGAACAAGAATAAAAATCTATCAGAAAGAATAGAATTGACTAACAGAGGGATATGAGAAAACATACAATATGACTTATATAAATTTTGTTCTTTAAGCATTGACTCTTAAACAATCTAGGTTGCAATGAAAATAGCAGAGCACTATGTAACAAAAGTTCCAGGTCCACCAGTCTGTTTAGACATTTCAGCATGGTCAGTATTCACAAGTTCACTCTGAACATTATAATAGGATGATTCAACAGCTTGATTTATATGACTCTCCTGTGCAATGACAGATTCTGTTTTATGAGATTCTGCAACAGGTTGTGGAAGTGGATCCTCTGGACCAAGTCCAGAAAACATGCGGGCTCTCACATTGGCTACTGTATCTAAAAGATTTTTTGCATTTACAGCAATAATGTGGGCAGCGGCTAACATATGCTTGCGATACTCACCATCTAGTGTAGTTTGGGCAAATCGTTGGGCTTGTTTCATAGCCTGCACCAGATTTACCATATCTTTGCTAAGAACACCATGAGCCATTTCAATCTAAAATGTAGGAGAATGCTTTAGACAAATAGTCCATCACATTGATATTGAAATTCGATACCTTAAATATATCTATTACAAGAAATATGTTCAATATATTTTAATATTATCTTTATGCATTTATTTAGTCTTCATGAGTGTTCTCTGTATATTCTTTTAAGCATGCACAACATAGAAAGCTTCATATTAAGCTTCTTTATGCAGCTAATCAAATATACATTTATATCTGTTGGCTTTGGTTGATTGGCTCCAAAATTTCATTCATATTTACAATTTTAATGTCAATACAAGATACTGAATTTCATTTATCTAGTATACTGTGTTTTTAAGAAACTGTGCTCACATAATCATGAATAGACAGATTTAGAGATACTCAATATTTTGATGAACTTTACAATTTTGGTGTTAAAAATGTATGTCAAACTTCATTCATTTAGGAATTGTGAATTAATGAACTCATATAGATAAAGATTTTCTGTAGACATTTTTCTACAAAATCTGACTGAAATTTACTATGAATATAATCTATGAGGCAAACCAAATTAATCCTTCTACCTAATTGCATTTTTATTATGTTCAAAGGCTGATTAATGTTTAAAAAGTCCCCCCCCCCCCCCAATTCAGGGTAGTCTAAAATAAGGAGATTTTGTCAAACTTTTGTATTGAATATTTTCACAACTGCAATACTTTCTCTTCAAATACTTTAAATAAAAGTAAGTAAAAAGAAGTAGTAATTTTTCTCCTAACATTACAGTGAAAACAACAAAATTGCAAGCATATGAAAAGTCTCTTATTGTCATACTGCATGAGTATGTATCTTATTTATACACAATAACCAAAATCTGTGGCTTTTTATATAAAAGCAAGAAAACTAGTAAAAGAAATAACAGGGTTCCCATCCTTTCATAAGAAAAAATTTAAAGAACTCTAAATTTATATATTATATTTAAATTCAGTATAAATATATAATATAAAATATTTTTATACATAAAAATGCAACTAATAAATTTAATTCAAATGTTTTCATTACACACGTTCAAATGCACAGTTGTTTTCTTGTTTAAAACTTCCAGATGCTTAATTGGACAACACAAAAGATATCTATTATGCCTGTTTTGCAGTTAATAAATTAAAATATACTGGTCAAAGCAGGTTTTGTGATCACAATGCAAATGCTGTCATTGTTAGCCATCATACAGCTACTACTAAATGTTAGATATTATTTCATACTAACTACTCCAGATGCTTTCTTCATAATTACATTCCCATTTTAGCTGAACAAAATTCATTAATGAGCTAAATGCTAAACGCATAAAAATCTGCAATGTTACTTTCGATCAATGCTTCAGAGAATGAAAGGAAAAGTGCAGAAACCGGACAAAAATCAAGAAACCTTTATTTACATTAAAACAAATGAACTGGGGGAAAAATATGCCATAAGTTTTTTTAAATTTACACTTTTAGTTGTTCTGTTAAATTTTCACTTTCTAAAATTATTGATTCTGTTGTGCATTGGAAGTCTCTATTTTTCATTACCTCATCAATTATTTATTTAAATACTTTTGTAGTGTAGAAACTATTTCAAATTTACACCTTTTTGATTCTTAAACACTATAATTTATAGACTACGAATTTATTTTTATCTAATTCCTTGCAAATTGTAATCTTTGCATGCCCTTGTATTTGACATATCAAAACAATGTTTCCCCCCCTTAATACAATCAATTTTTTCATGATATAAAATTTTTTTAATCAAATTTTCACAATTCATCTAAAATCAAATGCTTTTTTTGAAGGTTATAAAGTTTAGTATTTTTATTCAAGGAAAATCATCTTTGAACAGTAATCTGTTTATAGGATGGCAGCAGAATCTCAATTTTTCACAATTTCTGACAAAACCATTAGGCATTTAAATATTTGGATAAAAAATTATTAATTTGACTCTTAAATACCTTACATTTATCAAAACATTATTCAATTCATATCATTCAACAAGTTATTGAATTCCAATAAAATGATATTCTCTTTCTCATTTTTGTAATTGTCTAGCAGTTTTCTACTTCCTTCTTACTCTACATTGAGTTTATGGAATTCTACTATAATATCAGGAGTCTGAGATTTTCTTGATGAATATGGAAATTATACCTCTTTATGTGACCAGGATGGCAGAGAAGGGACAATGTGATCCACAGCAGCAAGAAGATTCCTTAGTTCAATTCCAACATTCTGTAAAAATTCATGACTAAATTACTATTAATTATTACTTTTAGATAAGTAGTGGGAATATAAACATAATTTTGCAAATGCATGATCGAAAAGAAGAAATTTTTGAAATTTTAATTTCTATTTATTTCACACGGAGTCATACAGTACAGAAGGGAGGCACTGATAAACTGATGTCTGTTTACGTCATGATACAAGAACAAAGTGGCTGAAATTTTTCACTTCAGAGCTATAACTGTAAGATTCTGATAGGGATTTCTTCGCCATGTATCAATTTAGGCAAGGGAATCTTAAGTATCTTTGAAAAGTATGTGCAAGTGTTTGGGATTTTTATCCATTCATTTGAAGCATACATAAGTCATTAACATTTACATGTTAAACATTTTAGAATGAAGTTAGTGTGGGCTAAATTAAAATTAGGAAATTAAGGTTTAAATTAGATTTAAAAATATCATACACATGCACACAAAATTATAATAAAAATGGATATGGTAAAAATATAAAAGATAATTTATTGATGAATTGCTATTTAATGATGTTCATATTAGCCAAAAAAAGAATTTACACATTTAATATTACTATTAATTATTCTAGCAAAATTTGCTTAGAAAATAAATTAATCAAAGATTTAAATTTTACTCAAATGTCTACTTTTAACTACAAGTAAAAGAGAAAAAAAATTATAGATAAATTAAAAAGATGCTCACATTAAAAAAATTAGATGTTGTTGCAGAATAGGAATATAATAAGAAAACTGAACATTTAGATTTAAAAAAATTGATTACACATAATAACTTTATACAGTAATAAATTATTTTAGACATTTAAAGGGAAAAATTATATACCAGGATAAGATAAAATGTTTGTAAAAAAAAAAAAAAAAAAAAAACTTGAGCAGACTAAAAATTATAATTATATTAATTAATACTCAATTTTTTCAGGGGAAAAACATCTAAAATACCTTTACTAGCTCCAAATATTCTGAATGTTGACCTTTCTGCACTCCTTGTAATAGCTGCATGACAGAACGTACAACACTGGTGGTGCATTCATAGATAGGATCATTTCCATGGCCTCCAGCATTTGCTTGAAAAGGAGAGGACACAGAAGAAGTAGGACTCATTGGTTTAGCAATGGGCTAAAAGAATTAATAATAAATCAGGAACAGCTCATGAAATTTTGGAACTTGAACACAATTTTTAATGTAACAAATAACTGCACAGGAAAAAGAAAAAAAAATCCTGTTCAATCATAAAAATTATTTTTAAATGAGGAATAAAATAATTAAGGTTTTATATTATTTAATTACACACAAAAAATGGTGGATGCTCTGATTAGTAAATAATTTATTTTTCTTTAAATCAAAAATTTATCCTCTTAACAATATTAACAAAATTAATTCATTTATTTTAAAGATCAAATATTTCAATGTAGAAAACAGCAGAAGTGTTCTAGTTTCAACATTCACTTTATAATGAGTTCTGTATATTTATATAGTACACAATTATTTAATCAATCCCAATTGCCAACTTCTTTTTTGATATAAAAGGCACAATCAAGAATTTTTTATTGTAATAAAGGAATTATCAATAAAAAATAACTTTTACAGAACTAGGCTAACTATTTATACTAAATATTGAGTAAAAAAGGCATTGAACAGTGCACTGATCTAGAGTATTATATAAAAGTTAAAATTCTTAAATAATTTGCCCACTATAAAATTCCAAACTACTAAATACATTTTCATGTAATTAAAAAAAAATTATGAAGCACAACAATTGTGCAAAACTATGAAGAATAAGATTTGATTTAGAGAATATACCTTAGCAGTTAACTAAATATTTAATTGTTTATGAATTAAAAAACTATTGCCATATACAGAAAAGATAATTTGATCTAATGAATGGAAATATATTTTAAATCACTCGTCTACGAGTTGTGTCACTCAAATATTTACTTATGTTTAGAGTGCATATCTCCAATTACAATCATGAATGAATTGCGCGTGTGCGCACACACACACACACACACATATTAATGTTAGTATAATATCATGATAAAATTAGATATGAAAATATTTTCATACCAACTTGAACAATTTATCATACAAATCTTTTCTTCTCCATATGCATCAAATTTTTTATTGTACTTTGGGATTCTAAATTATACTTATCAGAGATTTTTCTTGGAAAATTCAACATAAAACTCAGGAAGTCATCAATTTGAATATTTTTTAGAAATTTTTGACGCTATTAAATACTTAGCTATTAAAACTTAGCTTAAAGAAGCTATTTAAATACTTAGAAAGTGCTCAGATTGATAATGGTACATAAAAACGTTTTTATAAGTATTTAAATATGTTATAAAGGCTCAAAGTGGATTTATAAGCAATTAACGAAGAAAGAAAATATTAATAAATGGATAGTATTGTAATGGATTCCACACCTTGTTGTAAAGTGTTTCTTTAACTGACAAGGGGAGGGCAGGATGTTGAAAATTCAGTTCGGCATGAGATCTAGTATAAAGGTAGTATACATTCAGAATGTTCATTCACGAAAATATTAAAGCGTAATAGCCAGTAAATTTCGAGAAAATTATCCTCAAACTTTCTCCATAGCTTATATATTAATAATGTATCGCTGTTGCCGAGCTGTAAATAGTAGTGGTTAAGACACCAGCATAACAAATGGGAGAACTAAATTTGATCCTGGACTAGCATTTTTTGCTTTTTTATATTTATTATTTTTTAAATTTATTTCAAATTAATTTAACAATTTACAAACAGTTTTAATTAATATGTTTTTCATTTTTTATGCAAAAATAAATATTTATTCTCCCAATTTGTGGATTACAATTTAATTTTTAGAAGAAATACAATTACAAATATGAATGCATTTTTAAAAATATTCAGAATTTCTTAAATTAAATTAACAATTTAAAATGGTTTCAATTAATATGATTCTCCTTTTTACAGAGAAAAGCAAATGTATTTTCTTTTAATACATAAGTTATAACTTATTTTTTAAAGAAAAATAATTACGTTCATGTATATTGTTCTTGAATTATAACTATATTCTAACGCTTAAAAATTAAATTAATTATAAATATAATTTTAACTTTAAAAATATTTCAAAATAACTATTTTTATCTTAAAAATCACTAAAAGTTTCAAATTTTTGGATTTTAATAAAGATAAATTATTTATAATAACTCCATGAAGCTATATTTATATTAGGAATTAAACAGAACAGCTGAAATAAATAAAATTATATCCGCAAACATTCAAAACGTTAAATCGAAAAGAAAAAGTAGAAAGCAGGTGTTAAGTTATAGAATGCATAGGCACAAGGCTCAAAATTTTTTGTAACATACGATATGCTTTGTGCATTGCCAGATTTTCTGAAGAAAAACAATATTTTTTTAAGGCAAATTAAATTTGTTTTTTTTATCAATTCTTTTCTTTTAAGTTTTCTCTTGTTGATAATCATTTTTGATTGATGAAAAGAAATACATGTCTATATCTTAATTTTAAAAAAAATTATAATTCAGATATTAAGAGAAAATACATTTATTTTTTTATATAAAAATTAGTATTATATTAATTGAAATTATCTTTAACATTTTAATTTAATTGAAGCAATTCTGAACATTTAAAAAATGCATTCATACTTATAATTATTTTTCTTCTAAAAATTAAATTATAATCCATGAATTAGGAGAAAAAATATTTATTTTTACATGAAAAGAGGAAAAAACAGATTAATTAAAACTGCTTGTAAATTGTTAAATTAATTTGAAATAAAATAGGGAAAAAAATTAAATAAAGCGAAAAATGCTAGCCCAGGATCGAACTTAGGTCCCCCATTTGCTACGCCGGTATCTTAACCACTATACTATCACTCCAATGGCGGCACATTATTGGAATATAAGCTATGCAGAAAGTTTGAGGTCCATCTTCTTGAAATTGACTGACTATTGAACTTTAATATTTTCATGAATGAGCATTCTGAATGTATACTACCTTTATACTAAATCTCATTCCGAACTGAGTTTTCAACCTTGTGCCCTCCCCTTGTGAGATTTATCTTCACTATCTTTAACTTCACTGTTTTTATGAAATCCACATAAACTTCTACTTTTTCATTTTGTATACAGCAATGCTTTTGTTTTTTTAATCGGACTATAACTTGTGTTAAAATTCAAATTTACAGAATGTATCTTACAAAAGCATTTGCTAATTAAAAAATATATATCTTCAATTCCAATTATTACTCAAAACAATTTGTCTAAGTTTTAAATCATACACAGACTTTATAATTAAAATAAAATTTAAAGAATGAAAATTAATAAAGCTTTTTTACTATCTGTTTATATGCTTAGAAAACTTTTTATGCCCAAACTTTCCAAAATTCTTGAATGTTAAAAACACAATGCCATTTTTGAAGGAAAATCTTTTAAGACTAACATTTCCTATAACCACCATATAAATTGTACATAAATATAAAATCAAAATTGTAGATATAGTTTAAGAAGCATATATCCACAAGTATTAATTCCATAAACATTAAAACTACAAAACTTTATTTCAGCTTGAAAAAAAAAATTATTTGGGAATAAAAGATTTAAATTATTTTAATAATTCATTAATCAAATAAAATTTGATTTTCAAATGATACATTTGTATTAAAATTAATTGTAAAAAACTCATGTTTTTAAATCTCTTCTCAAATATCTTGTAGAATCATAACTTATTTAAAATATTATAGTATGGAAAATAAAGATACATCATAGTATTATTACTTATTAGTCTTAATAACATGCAAAAATGAATCAGAATTTCAAAAGTTGAAGTTGATATGTTGCAGGGGGGAAAAAGTAAATAATTTCACTAACCACTGCTTCAGATGTAACAGGCGATTCAGCATAACCATTTGAAAGTTTTCTTTCAGCAGGAACTGAATCTGGAAGTAGAATTTTAAATATCAATCAGAAGGATAACACAGTTTTTTTATCTATATCTATACTTATATATAAAGCTCAATGTGTGTGTGTTTGTGGCGCTCTACAGAAAAGACCATTTGACCTACAGTTACCAAATTTGATACATGTATACCTTAGAGGTCGGGGTCCCTTTTTTTGAATTTTTAATTAAAATTTTAATTATTAATTAAAAAATAACTTTCCCGCCAAAAATCTTTTCATTTTCCCCAACGCCAAATCAGTAAGGCTTCAGTTTTTTTCCCCAACAGTAATGAGGCTAGGGTTAACATTTTTCGGCCGATTATTTCAAACGATTCTGTTTATTTTCTTAATGTTTTATGCATTTAAAATTAAACAATGTTAATTAATCGATCTTTCAGATTCATTCTGAAGTACTTTTGAATTAAAATAACACAGAATAAAGGAAATTAAAAATGTCTAATCTGCATAGCGTTTCCCCAACTGGCGTAGAAAAATTCACGCATTTGCGTTACCGTAACTGGCGTTGAAAATTCACGCATGCGCATTGTGTTCTGATTGTTGACAATATTATCAACGGATGAATCTTGATTTAAATTATTTTTAGGTTAGTTGCATGCTTTTGTAAGTAAATTGTTTTTATGTTGGTTATATATTTTTTGTATATGCTTATAGTTTTAAGTACATCGTTTTTTAAGTAGTTTTTTAAACCTCTTTTCGACCGATTATTTTAAACGATTCATTTTATTTTCTTAGTGTTTGATGCATTTAAAATTAAACATTGTTAATTAATCGATCTGTTCATGATGAATCTGGGAAAATTTTGTTGACAAATTCTTGAGATATTACATAAAAAGAAAAATATTCTTTAGTGCCCATAAAGTTTAAACGCTCAGTGACTCAGTTATCAGTAATCATATTATAAAAAATGCTTTGTTTCAGTAAAAAATATTATTATATTAATTGTAGATTAATTCTTTCCACTTTATTTTAAAGCATAAATTCTACGAGAGCTAATAGAAAAATAGAGAGATACATATTACTGTATGACTGAAGGCCTTTATAATATTATGAGTGAATTATATGACTATCAAAGTTTGAAGTTTTAAAATATTTTGATGAAGAATCTATTAAAGTAGGAATTGCTTAAAATATTTAATTATTAAAATTTTAACGAACATTAAGATTGGCGAACCGGTTGGTTGCCAAAGGCGGCTAGTCCTAAATAAAATGTAAAATCTTTCCATTCTTCAAAATCAGCAATATGTGCATAGAACTTCTTTTAAATTAAGATAAATTTTGTTCTTAATTAAAGAAATTATCTTAGATTGTATTTCAGAAGCAATGAAAATAAAAGACAAATATTAAAATCAATATTCATTGATTGCAAATTTTTAACAATCAGAACTACAAATAAATAATGATGTATTGCTTTATAAACAGTCAGAATTGAATAAAAATAGCAGAGTTCTAATTTTAAATCTTTAATAATTTTGCATTTTATTTCAGAAACAGGAGTTACATCATTTTGTAAGGATTACCAGAAATGATTATTTATATAGAAGACATATGAATGAAAGTAAAGTGATGAGTATGAAATTAATAGGTTTTTGATGTTATTAGTTGCTATCATATCGAACAAATTTACAGAAACCTTTGATCTTTAGCATCCTCTTTGGTGTCAATGAAATTTCTAATTTTAAAGTGAATGATTTAATGTTAAAAAGAATATTCAAAAAATTGATATCCTGCCACCAAATAAGTGGAAAATGGAAAATGAAATAGTGAGAGATATAAAAGAGAAGTAAATCTGAGAAAGACTACTGAAGATATTAAGAGACAAATATTGAAATTAGTTTGACTTCCTCTTAGCTCTAAATAATTTATTTGCAATGCACATTTTTATTACTTTCATCTTACAATAAGTTTTAACGAAAGTAATATAGAGTAAAAAGATATTGAATCATTTGATTTTTCTGATTTCTTAATTTTAATGCTTCAGTTCATAAAAATTAAAATACTTTTTATTATTGGTTTTTGTATTAATAATTACGATAGTGTTTTATTACATCAGACGGCATTGCTGGGAAGTATAAAAACCACTAGTTTTTTTAAGATAACTTAAGCAATCATTACATAAAAAGAAACTTTCATAAAATTGATGAAAAATGTTTTAATTGTATTTCCCGTTTTCAGTTCTTATGCTCATTAAAAATGAATATTGCTTTTAACAACATGTCAAAATTCAAGTATAATTTAAATAAATGGAAGTAAAAAAAATTACCAAGACATTCAGCTTCATTTGGCATTGTCGGAGAACCAGGAACAGTACTAGCACTTTCAGAATCAGAGCCATGAGAATGATCACTGTAGGATAGCCTCTTTCGAGCCTTAAAACATTAGCATTATTGAAAGTTATTTTAAATGAATGCAAAAGAAATATAAGTATAAATATACTTTAGAGAAAATAAATTTAAACTGCAACATCCAAGTAAATATTTTGCTTTCAAATAAAGCTGCAATTATAATTATCATGAAATCAATATAAAAGAAAACCCCATAATGATAGGTTATATTAAAAAGCAGGAAAAATTAGTTTAACCTGACCAATGGCTCCAAAAATAATACTGAAAAGCTATAAATATAATGAATTCACAAACACAACAGATATTAGAAACATGAACACAACTTATATCACACTAAACTCATTTCATAATTTAGGCAAAATGCCTAATGGTACAATGTGGAGTTTTCAAAAGTTATAAGTTCCATTCTTGTTTGGTTTACCTAGCTCATTTTCTAGGGCAATCAGCAAATACTTGCTGAAACTAAGATGGCTAATTCAGATGTACATATCCCATCAAAATTTTAGTTTCCAGAAAATTGCTATTTATTTTTGTCATTGTCATACCTACTTATGACATTCCATTTCTGTAGGAGGATGAATTCCATATTTGTAATGAAAGATCTGTGAAAAACACTTTATCAACAACAGTAATTTCAATAATAGAAAGCTTTTATATTGCAGTTGTCAACTTTGATAATTTGATGCTTCATCAACAAATATCACAAAGCAAATGAAATTTTGCCTCATATCTATATGATTATTTGTAGAATGGCATTCTGATTGATTTAACTTCAAAGATGGGAGTATTTCAAACACAGAAATGAAAATTTTCAAAATTTATACTTGAATGCTCACAATAGCTTATATGATACTGTGTATATATATATATATTAGTTAAATAATTTTTTAAATTGTTTCTAAGCTATGTAAGCATGTAAATATAGCTAAATTGTTTATTATATTTATTTGTCTGCTTAAAATTTACATAATTAAAGATACAAAAGGCTTTTTTAAAAATTACACAGATAATAATAAAGCTGTCAGAAAAAATTACATTTCATTTTTTCCACAATATTTTATAATTTTATTGCTAATGAAACATATATCAGTGCAAGTAGATGAATTTTATAGAAAAACAAATACATAAAATCTGCTTTATCATTGCATAAATAAATGTCATTTGCACGCATTGTTTAATAAATTAATAACAGAATATAGTTATTCTTACAATATGAACGAAGAATACAACAAACAATTTTTACGATTTGAAGAATTTGAAAGTCAGAGAATTTGTTAAATAAATACATAAAAAAAATTATAAAACAATCTATGCAAATTTAAGGATAGTTAGAACGCTAAAATATAAATAGAGAGTGTTGTTGTAAATTGTAACTAAAGATACAATTGTCATTAAAATATGCATTGAATTTAATTTTTATTAAATTCTTTTACTTATAAATATTCTAATTCCCAATCATATCAAATGGAGTTTCAGTTTTTAAATTAAGGATTAAAAAATCAATAAATAAGAAGTTCTATGATGAATGAGGGTATATATTATATCTAGCATATTTATTTCTTTTTGCAGGGCATATAAATAAATACATTTAATAAAAATTTATCCTAATAAATTCATAAACAAACATTTTCTAAAGCCCTAATTTAATTTTATCTTCTAAAAATAATTGTATGGAGAAATACCTGCTCTAAATTGAATTCTTGGCATCTTTGCACCAAGTGCTCTACTTTGGTTTCCAAGACTTGATCCTTTGACAGTGCAGATTCCTAAAACAATACGATTATAATGAGTTCAAAATAAAAAGAAGAATCAATTTTTACCCAATTAAAAAATTAATGAAATCTAAAATTATTAAGTTGGTAGTGAAAAATATGTAAAACTGAATAAAAATTGTGAAATGGCATTAAAAATAATTAAAAACAAATATCCAACCAGAGCCATTAAATGATGTAACATTGGACATTCAAATTAATTCGAATATGAATAAAACAAAACAATATGATTTAAAACGAATCAACGAAATCATATATAACCTGTGCATTGTCTTCTGATCTTCCACCTTCATCTTCAGATTCGCTTAATCTTTGCACAGTAAAGGTATTAGCAGGAGATGCAGGAGCAACATAAGCCCATGCAGGAGGAAGGCTGTTGGCATTTTCCTGGATAAGCTGTGCAAGAACTTCAGGATTAGGAGCTACAATGTAAGTAGTAGGTTCCACAGGTGGGGCTACAATATCTACTTGATGTCTTGAAGGCTATTTTATAGGGGAAAAATCTAATCAATATAAATTAGAAACTACAAAAATGTATATGAGTATTTACGTGCACAGTGCTAATAATTAAAGCATCCCTTATTATTATTTTGGTCAGAAAAAATATGGTTTAAAAGGGTTGAGTTTTTTAATCATAACATCCCAGCGGAAGTAACTGATCAGCAATAATACGTTTTGTATTCACACATGTTTAGAATCTATCAAAAAGCAATGGTTTAATGGTGAAAAGTATCACACAATAAAAAAATATTTCTAGCAGTATACTACAAATTTAAATTCAATACAAACCTTTGGTGGAGGTTCATCAGAGCTTGAGGATCCTACAGAAAAATTCACATAGAAATATTAGAATAGAAATATTATTCTTTTATAAATACACAAGCAGTTCCCAAAATAATTTTCTAAGAAGTATAATGATAAACTTTTTCACCCCATGACATGGCTTGAACTCTTCTATTTTCTCTTCTTAGAGTATCTTCTATTTGTGTTCTTTCATCTTCTAAAATTTCTCTATATAGGGGGAAAAAGTATATTGTAAGATATATTAACACTAAACAAATTATTCAATAATAAAAAAATCCTTAAATTGTTGGGGAAGAAAGAAAAAAGATGGAGAAAAGTGATCTGAAAAAATAAAAAAGGAATTATCAAAGAAAATCAAATATTGCTGTATTCTAAAGATGTATAATTGAAAAATATTATTTGAATTTAAGACTGCAATTGCTTTGTAACCTTTCAGCTGCCTTTACAAAATTAATATTTAAAAGCAAGACATAAAACGTCTTTTGAAAAAAAATTAAGCAAGATCCTAGGTAAAAAAAATTTCTATTTAAACACCCCTCTTTCAAAAAAACTAATATTAATTCAGAGTTCTGCATAATTATGAATAAAATAAAAAACTATTGTTAGGACAGAAAATTAAATAATTACCGTAAGACATGCTTCATCTCTTTGAAGCTAGGCCGTTTAGATGGTTCATAAGACCAGCACTGAGACATCAAGCTGTAAAGTCTGGGTGGACAATTTGGAGGTAAAGGCAGCCTTTCTCCATTCTCTATTTTCACAATGACATCATTATTACGGACACCTTGAAATGGCTTAACACCAAACATTAAAATCTCCCACATGCAAACACCTGAAATTAATAAGAAAAACTTTATTTATAAATTAAATTAAAAAATACAGCTGAATCACAATATAATCAATCTGAATATTCTTGGAAAATTATTCAATATACAGAAATTTCAATATACAAAAATACTTATTACAAGCATATCACATTTTTTCACAAAAAAAAAAAAAAAAAAAAAATCCATGGTTAAATAGGATTAAAATAGACTTCAAAAAAATTAAGATATCAAAGAAATTTATTTTAAAAAAATGTATAAATAGCAATGATTTTATTTTTTGAATTGTCCTCCCCCCCCATTTTTGTTATGTCTTTATTTTTTATCCCATTTCCCACAACATTTATTAAGTTTAACTTATTTTTCATATTTAAACTGTGAAAAATAATTAAGTGAAAAACTGTAAAAAATAATTAATTTTGTGAATGATTTCTGTTTTGGAACTATAATGATTGTAAAAAATTTAAACCTAAGCTGAATTTAAAGTAAAAATCTTGCTCAAAGTTAGAAAAGGGATTGTACAACAAAAGCTAATAATAACATATAATTAAAAAAACTTTTTTTTTTTTTTTTGTAAATGATTTCTGGTGTACTGAAAATTTCTAAAGTAGTAAGAATCAGTGAAATGATTTCCCCCTTAATTCATATTCTTTCTTAGGAACAAAACTGATTATCACTTTTTAACTGAATATATAAGAGTAATTTTCATTACATGAAAATTTTTGTTTGTTGGATAGAAATTTTAGCTGGTATATAGAAAGTGTATCTTTCTTTTAATCATAAGATTATATATATATTATAAGAATATAGGTGTTAGAATCTAATTTGGAAATAATATATTCATTATTACATTTCTTTGAATTTATATATTAACACTTGATATATCAAGATTAAAATAAAAAAAAATATATTATACATAGGTTTTCTAATTGAAATCAATGGCTATCATAACATTTAGATTTTATTCACTTATATTTCAATATCTATATGAAAGATTTAAATTGAAAAATAAAATAGTTGAATTCAAATGAAGAATGTCACAATACAATTGAAAATAATTAAGTTAATAGTTAGTTTCCAAAATCAAATCTATTTTTATAAAATTCTATCAGTTCCATCCATAAAAAAAAATATTTATTTAATTCTTACCAAACATCCACACATCACTAGCTGTCGTGAATCTTCTAAAATTGATAGACTCAGGAGCCATCCACTTGATGGGTAGTTTGCCTTTTGATGCCTTGTAATAGGACTGATCTTCAACCCAACGAGACAACCCAAAGTCAGCTAATTTTACACAATCTCTTGCAGACACCAAAACATTTCGAGCAGCAATATCTCTGAAAAAAAGTATATAAATATTTATTACTTAACATGCCAATTAATGTGCAGAATTCACTATTCAGAGTCAATCCAAGTCTCTCTCTAACAAATAATGCTTAAAGGCTGACATTAAACTGTGGCTTCCAGGAAGAATTTTTTTTTACAAAATTTTAAATTCAATTTAGCATATTATTGAGTAAAAATATTTTTAATCCATTTTAAAATTAAAAAAAAAAAGTTTTTTTCTGAGATATTTGTTTTTATTCAATTTTTACTATAATTTTAATAAATAGTTAATTTTGAAGTATATTTTATAATACTGCTCATTGTTTCAGCATTACTGGATATGTATACAAGTTTGTTGTGGCAATCTTAAATATGTTTTTCATGCATACTACATATTTATTGCTATATTGTGAATAAATTTAAAAAAATAGACAAATCAAGTCAAAAATATTATATTTCAGCCTAGAAGTCCTTCCATTTTTCTTGAATAAGTTGTTCATTTCATTTTTTTCCTGCTAGTATTTTCTTATTTTATTTCCAGTTTTAATTTGAATTTTATATTGTCATGTTACTATGTATTATCAAAATAAAAACTTTTATCTCTTCTTTAACTTTTATGTTCAAATATGCTAATGTGTTTAAATTTTATTACATTGCACAATAATAAAGGGCAGTGGAAAAAAAAAAAAAAAAGAGGGAGAGTGACAAAAAAAAAAAAAGAATCTCATATAAATGAAAAATTATTTTCCTTACTCACATTATTTGTTTTAACATGTATATAAACAATTTAATAAAATCTGTTTAAAAAAGAATTAAACATTAAATTTATTTTCATCCTGCTATCAATTACAATTTATTCAATAATTTTGTTATTTTTATTAGATTATAAACACATTTTTCACTGACTGTTTCTCGCAGAATTGTCATTTATATTTCATTCAAATTTCCTTTTTTATGTTATCATCATTTACAGTATTTTTGTTGGTCACATTTAAATTAAGTTTAAATAACAATATTAATAAAAATAGTTTCTTTCTTCTTCCATTTATGCTTTCCACCTGCATGCAGTATTGTTTCACTGATCCTTCAGAAACTATTAAAATCGAGGAAATGTTGTTATTGTTATAATTAAAAAGAAAAAAATTTATCATAACTGGATAAGCATATCATAAACTAGATTTTATTTCCACGAGATAACATTATCATCTTCCATTAGTGACAATTTTCATTCAAGGATGAAAATGACTGCAACTCATTAATAAAAAAAATTCAGTCAAATGACTATGTAAATTATTCAACTCTCTAAAAAATAATGTTATAAAATATAAAACATTCTGATTATTATTTTTAATACTGAATTAGAATAAGAAATGACAAAAATCTTTTTTAGATAATATCCTTCACATTATAAATATATACTTTGTCCATCCAATACTATGTAAAATATCAATAATAATTTTGAAAATATATATGAAAAAAAGTAGGAAAAAAAGCAAGTATAAATAAACCACAGTTTAAAAAAGAAATAAAAAAACTTTTTTGAAATTAATATGTAACAATTACCTGTGAACAAATTTTCTACATTCCAAATAAGATAAAGCTGTACTCAGCTGGTAAGCATATAAAATTAATGTTGCTAATTCCAATTTGGACTGATTGTTTTGCAGATAAGCCCTCATCTAAAATAAAGAAGAAAAAAAAAATACAGATGTTATAACTATCTAAAATCATTATACACACACACTAACAAAGAAGCAACAACAAAAATGGGAATGTACTGACCTCTCCATGTTTGGCAAGTTCCATTACAATCCAGATGGGAGATTCAGAACAAATACCAATTAGCCTGGTTATATGAGGATGATCAAACTGTTGCATGATATCTGAACGATTAAAACAAATAATAAAATTACTTATCTCTATGACCAAACAATGGTACTGTTTAATTATCATTATTTTGAATCCATGATGAAAATTAATCCTATTATATATATGCAATAGTTTGATGTAAAAACAATTTCAAAAGAATTCAACTATTAAAGATAATTTCTTTTGTACTATGAAAATTTAAAAAAACAACAAAAACAAATAAATAAAGTAATTAAAATATATACTAACAACATGGAATTTAATGGTGTATAATATTTCAAATTTCCTTATTTCCAAATAAAAAAATATAAAATAGTAAATAATTATTCATAATTAACTTATTAAATTTAACTTACATGCTTCTTCTAAAAACTTTTCACCTACAGATTCTTCACTTTCGACTTTACATGTTTTAACTGCAACAGGAATACTCAATGAATCCTATAAAGTTTTAGATTAATAAGACAATTAATTTTTTTTTACTTATAAAATTATAAATACAAATTTTGTATAAAATATTTTATAATATAAAATGAATACAAATAAACTCACTTTTGATTTATATGTGCCTTTATGAACATCTCCAAACTGACCTTCACCAATTATTTCTTCCAGTGTAATATCAGCACGATTTAATTCATAATCACGAGCTGTAATACCAAAATTAGAAATTAAGGTTTTATCTTCTAAGAAAAAATTTGAAAAATAAAAAAAAAATTGTTATTTTAATTGTTATTTACCAACTGGTGTTGAATAGTCTCCTTCATCATCAATCAAATCACTAGAATCTCCTGATAACAGAAGAAAAATATTTTCATTATGATTAAGAAATATAAAAAGAATTCTTAAATATTTTTTGGGATATTTTAATGGTTTTTAAGATGCTTTTCAAACAAATAATAATTAAAAAAAACCCCTAAATTTGGAAACATCAAAGTTTTGTTGTTTTCTCAAAAGAGTGCAGGATTAAGAGCTGTCTGATTTATGCAAATATATTTTAGAGTCATTTTCCTAAAGTTTTAATTATTATTATTGTTTTTGCAAATGACTTAAAAAAGAATTACTGCATAAAAATGATCTTAAAACTATTTTTAACTGTATGATATTTTGTATAATCAAGCAATTTTTTAACTGTGCTATATTATATACATATCATCTAATTAGATGATACTACATTTTGTTCTATAGGAAAATGTAGTTGTATTATTGCATTCAAAAGTTTGTAGAAAAATGGGTTAATGGATTACTCACTTTTTTTTAAAAAATTGAATAATACTTTCCAATATTTAATTTCAGCTTATAACCTTAAAAATTTTACGATTGAATATATTAGTAAAGCTCAGATACTAAAGAAGTATAAAAATTTTTTTTAAAAAAATTGCGATCTCCTTGGTGCAACATAAAAGTTACAAAGTTGCTTGTCTCTTCCCATCTAAAGCTATTCTACAATCTTCTTCATAAAAAAGCAGATGGTCGAGAGAATGAAGACTAATAAAGAGTACAATAATATTTGGAAGGCTCAAACAGATGAATACGACATTCAAATTTATTATTTGATATTAGGTCCACGAGTAATTTTTCAATATTTTAATTTCAAATTTTAAAATTATTTAGCTCATTGAAAATTTGGCATTGCAGATATTTTTTAAACAAAAGAAAATCTTTTTGATAAAATTGCATTCAATTCCACTGAACAATTAGTCAGATTTTATTATTTCTTTTATTTGATTTGAAATTTAAGAACAATTTTAAAGAAGCAATTTTTTTTTTAACAAAGCAAGTTAGAATATAGCAGAGAGTAAACAAAACATTAGGACATTAAATTAATAAATTACAGCCTTTTGTAATACAGGCATATTTATTTCTTATTTTAATATTTTTAAATAAAATTTAATTTTTTTGTATAATATGGAAAGAAGTATAATTCAGTTAGATTAATATTCCATCTTGAAGCAAAACTAGATTATTTTGGGATTAATTTCATCCTATTGAATTCTAGCCAGAAGACAATTTTTAAACCAGCACACCTTCTACCAAACTTCTGCAGTATACCAGCAAAAGGAATTTTTGACCCTCAATGTCAGCTTTAACATACATAAATGGTAGATATGCATTAGAGGATTCAGGTTTTGAACCTAGAATCTTTAATCTCAATTTTACAATCAAGCTACCAGATGTCTTGGTTAACATAGCAATAGGTTCAAATGTAACATTTGAGAATTGGCCACTGGTAACAGGATTTATTTGCTATTCTGTCAACATTAGAGTTATTTTAAAAACTAACAAACGTTGAAGTTTTTAATCATAAAACCAAATTCGTAAATTTTCATCTATTTTTTTTGTCTTGTTTGCATCTAAATTCTTTATTATTATTTTTTATACAATTATATTGGACATTCTCTTTCAATAGCTATAAGTGTTTTGAAATCATCTAAGAATTCATTCCATTTTTAGAATTTTATAAGTTTATAGTATTTATTTGGTTGAATCTTAAGTTTTATCTGCCATCTTTTTTTTTTAAAAAAGGAAGCTTGATACTAGTTAAGTATGTATAAAAACAGCAATTAAGGTAGATAGCTTTGAAATAAACTTAATGAACCCACCTCGGAAAACAATTTCTTTTTTACCAGAATTATTATCAGCATTATCACTATTTGGTGAACTGAAAAAATAATATAATGTTAAGAACTCAATAAAAACTTCCAATTTCAATAATATGGAAAAGATTAATACTGATTTAAATTAAACTATTTTAACTAATATTATGAAAAATAAATTCTTACTTTAAGCTTCCTGTTCGGTCATCTGAAAATAAAAAATTTAAATATTAGATTTTTTAAACACTATACTAGAGAGCAAATTTTTTGTAAAGATTATTTAATACTCAGTAAAAATTACACATACTCCTCTTATTCCAGAAAGATGTTTGTGTTTTATGAACTAGTCTGCAATAACCATCAATAAGATCTGCCATACTTTCAGCTATTGCAAGTGTTGGACATGATATACTCAGCATCTAACAGAAAAAAAATAAAAATAAAAAAGAGAGAGAAATTACATTAACTGAAAAATGAAAAAAAAATCTATTTTGAAAAATGCTGTTAAATAGCTAAAATAATATAAAAACATACTACATGGAAATGTTACGAATGTGTTGTGCTGTGAAGTGTATGATTTATGTATCCATCTTCATGAGGCAATTTAGAAAAATACTAACTTTATTTACAACACAATCATGCAACTATTTACATGAAGAAACATTTGGATTCCCAATTGACATGCATCAAAATAAGAAAGTAAACTGATTACACCAGATTCAAAACAAGAGTTGAGTAGTCTCTGACATTCAATCTGATTTTATCCAATACAATGAGTTGCCACTACAACATAACATAATTCATTTAAAAAAAATCAAATGTCCGTGTAACTTAATAAGAGGTGGAATAGCAGTTTATTTTATTTTCTTGAATAAAGACTAATTATAAATGTTAAGGAGGTGCAAAAGAAAACACTCATTTAATAAATGTAGAACATATATATCATTTAGACAATTTGAAATAGAGTGTTCAGTTGGAAATCAATTCTTTTGACATAATCTATAATCACTTTAATTAAAATATTACCTAAAAATCAATCATATAAAAATTTAATTAATCATTTAAATCTAATATTTCAACTGTTGGTACTTTTTTCTGAATAATTATTAATCAATAACTACTAAATAAAGTTATCATTTAAATGCTTGATAATTTTTGCTACATATTCACATTCTTTACAACTATTTATCAAATTTAAATATATAAAAATTAAATCTCATAAATTTATAAATTCAGATTAAAAATATCTTAAATATTAAAATATGCTTTATTAGCACATTAAATGCCAAAGAAAGAGCAAAGGGTCAGAACTAACAAAAAATTTAAATTAACTTTCCAAACAGTTAAATTAAACAAAAACAAAAAAAATTGAAGATTAGACTAATACATTAGCAAGGTTTCAGATTGGTGAATTATACGTAATTTTTTGATAAGCATACCTCAGATGCTCCAGATATTTTCAGTTGTAAAATTGCCTTACAACCAGATTCATACTCAGATTGAATAGTATGTATGGACTGTACTTGCTGAAAACTTGCCATATGAGTAGGCTGAAAAGTAGTAAAATATTTGTTAATTCAAATTGAAAAGAAGTTCAGCTATTATTTCATTTTTAAACTAAAACTCATAAATACCTGTGTGGCCCGATCTGTCAAATAGCTAATTCCAAGGTCTGGACCAATGACTAATTCAATTGGGACACTCCAACCACCCTATTTATGAATAAATTGCATAGAAATTAGAAGGGAAAAAAAATTAAAGATTGAAATTTCTAATGCAAGACATCATTATATAAATCTTTTTTAAAATTTGATTCATCTAATTTTAAAATTTATTCTTATTTTATGACAACAATAAAGTGTATACACACAAAAAAAATGTATTTAATAGCACTGTGGTACGTATAATTATCAATTTAGAAAATAAAACTATGAAAAGAATTACTGGAAAACATATTTATAGCAAATACTACTATAATTATTAAAAAGAAATCATAAAACTGGTATACAAAATTTTTTTTTATTTGAATTTTAAAGTAGAGTAAAAATGGTATTCGTAGAATAATGTGTGCTGAAATTACAGAGGAAAAGCATAAAAACTGTGATTATTATTTGTTTAAATTTAAATTTTGAAAAACCTCTCTTAGTGAGCACTTTTAATCCGACTTTCCAAATTTGGTTATTCTAGTCCAATGATCAGTCAAGATGAGCATTTTGGGACAATTTTTAATCATGGATGTTTGGACAATTTTTAATCATGGATAACATAGTTTACAAATAGTATGCCAGATTAAATATTATAATATTTTAAAAATCACAATTAAATTTTCATTAAAGACTGAAGGTCCATAACTGTAATATGAAATTTAACATTTATTTTTGGTAAAATGAGGTTGTCTATGTCATATATTACAAGATAAAATATTCATCAATTAAAATAAACAAATAATAATGTTTTAAAATTAATTTGCAAGTATGTCAAAGAATAATTATTCTTAAAAAGAATTTAGGTTGAATGAAAACACAATTTTACTACTAGAAAATATATTAATGTAAGTAAGCAAAACAGAAAAGCAAAACTTCCATTTTAATAACAAAATGAAAATAAATTAAAATGCATGGAATAACAGAAAATTAAACTATTTAGAAACAAAAACATTGGTTACTTTTTTTTTTTTTTTTTTTTTTTTTTTTTGTAAATTGAACAATTTAAAATTAGCTAACTTTCTTAATAACTGAAAAAATAAAATATAGCTAGTATTATAGATATCAATGAATTTTTAACTGTAATTAATAAAAAAAAACATACTGAAATAAATTTGATATCGATATTTTAATACTTCCAGTGAATAAAAAGAAAACCTGAACAGTACTATTTTATTTCTATTTCTCATACATGTGACTTAACTATGATTAAATGTTAATTCTACTTTTATCAATTTTGATTATAAATTTTAATACATATTAACAAAACTAAAATTTATCGAAACATAGAACATACCCCAAGGGCACATTTGAATATCTCTCTATCATACAAAAGCACAGGGTGGACTAGACGAAGAAATTTAAACATGCAATCAACCTCACTTAAGGACACAAACTTCTTCATATGAGATTGCATCAGTTTTCTCAGGGCTTTGGGCTGAAAAAAATATATTTACACATTCGAATAGAAATTCTAAACATACTTTTCTAATAATAATAATAATAAAACAGTTGAAACAATGAAAGTATAATATATATATTATTTATTAAATATAAATTATAAATGTTCAAGTGGGAGAAGTCCACATAAAACATGAATATTTTTAATCATTAGAACATTTTTTTATGAAAATCAGTAATATTTTCATTATATCAAAAATAATAGCAAAACTTTTCCAAATGTTTAGAAATGATAAGGCAAAATTTAGTAACAAATACATGAATAACTTCATTCCATGCATTTAATAAATTAATAACTTTTTCACTTGTATAGTTCAATTACAATAGATTAAAAGTGAGCAATGGTACTCACATTGTGAATTCTTCAACTGAAATGATCAATTTCATAATAATGCAAGGTAAGTAAGATTTTGGTTTTTAAATATTCATTCCTTTATTTTTGCAAATTTCTTCTAACCTCTGGGCATACAATGATATCATAATGTTCATAAATATTTACATACTGGTAGAAAAGATCTGGAAAACCATCAAATTTAAGTTTTATGCAGAATAAGCAAAATAAAAAAAAAATTGCAACATTCAAAATCCAAATTTTGAAAAGAATTATGTTCTATCTGTTACAATTACAAATAAAAGAAATTTTTTCTATAAGCCCAAGACAAATACAGATTTTCTATAGAGATCATGCATTTTTTAATCATAAAATCTTTTTTACTGTTCTTGTTCAATTTTAATCATTTGGCAAGGGGAAAAAAACAAAGAATGAATGAATCACGGCAATGGAATAACTTATTTGTGCAAAATACCTATTCTATACAAATTCTAAAAAGTTGCTCAATTATCCAATTATAAATATTCTAAATCAATAATAAAATCAACAATAATAATTTAAAGATACAGTCAAAGATTATTACTACCTTGTGCGCAGTAATCACAGCAGCAGGCAAAAATTTATGCAAACCAACATCTCTTTCTAGATATTCAAAATTTGATTTCTTATCAAGTGCTATATGGGAAAGATCCTTAAAAAATCTCCTATAAATAACAAATGTAATATTTAAGGATCAATAAATTAATTTAAAAACTATAATATTAATAAAATGATGTAATATTTGATAACCAGTAATAAGCTTTATTACAGAACAATGCACAAGGCAAATAATGGATTTAACCCTTTATCTACTGACGGTACCTATAAGTATCAATCACTTTAAAACTTTATAGCACAACAACCATTACTTATATTCTGATGGTACGTTTTAGAAACAGTCTTTTAACTCTACTTTTTCTAGATGGCAGTAGTTGTTCTAGGCTGTTGAATTTTGTGAGGAAGGAAGCTATTTCGAACGGACATTGTGTTCTTTTGCTGCCATTTTGTACGGATTGACGCTCTTATCTTTTCTTTGCAATAAATATATAATATCAAACCAAATTTAAGTGCTGTATTTTTTTTATTCATTATGTATTGTCTTAGAATATTATTTGCCCAATCATTATAAGATAACAGATTATGTAATGTGATTAACGGTCGAATTATTCGGTGGTACTTATAAGTACAGCCAGTACACGTAGTGTTGGAGAAAAACTTGTTTTCATTTTGTCCATGTAATTATCTATAGTATTTCGGTTTGTTATAATGTAACTATGAAAGTGTAGTGTAGCAATATGTTTTAGTATTTTTTATAGATTTCAATTATAGATTTTTAAAAATTATTTATTTTTTATTAACACTGTTAAGAGCATTTGAAAATGTTAGTATTGAATGTGAATTTGCTTTTGTATTCCGAATAAAAAATAAGCTAGATTTTACTTGCAAAGTCCAAAGGAGACTCAAAGATGGTATCAAAATTGACGCTACCACACCCATTGTTGTAAAAGACTACAATGGACACATAGGGGGGGGATTGATAAAGCCGACATGTTATGTGCTATTTATAATAGGAACAGGAAATCGAAAAAATGGTGGCACAGGCGTTTTTTTGCTATGCTAGAAAATGTCGTCCCTCGAATATGCATTACCAAAGAATTGCTAACAAAATCACAACCAAAACGAAAAGGGAGACCTAAATCTAATGGAGATGAACAAACTTTTTGTGCAAAAAAAGAGAAGAAAAGGAAATTTGTCTGTTTCTAATGATGTTCGTTTAGAAAATAGAGGATACCATTGGCCAACATTCATACTGAATCAAGGACGTTGTGAATTCTGTGCACTCAAAAATATTCAATCAAAACCACATTCAAAATGCTCAACTTGTAATATATTTTTGTGCGTAAATGAAAAAAAAAATTGTTTTTATGATTATCATCAAATGTGAATTTCTACCTTTATTATGCATAAAATAAAATTATGTCAATTTGATAATTTCTTTGTTTTCTTAAGAGTGTTTTTTGGTTATTTAGCATTTTTAAGAAGTTAAATTTCATTAGAAATATCATCCGTAATTTTTTTCTATTAAGAGGAAATTTATATATAGTGTACTGACGGTACTTTTAAGTACCACTTTAATTAATTTGTTCTAACAAATTAATTTTCGCACCGGGGAGTTTTTTTTTTCTTCTTGTATATTCTTTAATTATCAATATGGCAAATAAAAATATATTTCACTATGGCAAAAAATATATTTATGAAGAAATTTTCAGTAGTTCATAATGCAGTAGATAAAGGGTTAAATAGAAAGCAGGTTTCAGCATTAAAATGCAGTTAGAAAGTAATAATTGGATATACAATAAATAACATGAATAGACATTTTTAAAGAGTGATTACACATTATTAGGACACATGCAAATTGGGAAGAAATAGTAAATAAGTTAATAATAGTTAAATAATTACTATCTAATATATATATATATATATTCACAAAGTACACACTGAAAGATAGCAAATTTAGAAATATTGATTAAGATAAGCAAAGAAGAATATTTTCTTTTAATATTACCTAATTTCTATACAACATAGTTGCAATGCTAACTCTTGATCCACATTACACTTTAATTTCAGATAATCATTCTTTACCTACACAAAAAGAATAAAATAATAATCAACAGATGAATCACAGTCACATCATATAAATTATGCAAACTTTCTCGGCATTAATTTATGTTTTTTTCATTCCTAAATGTTTTAGTTTTATTAATATTTCATATATTTGTGATAAAGGAAGAAATAGAATTTAAAACTAACAATACACATTTATCATATCAAGTATTCTATAAAATTAGGTTTTTAATTCAATGAAATTCTGGTGCATTAATTACAAAACTATACATACATACAGAAACTAACTATAAAACATAAATTAGTTTATTTGAACTGCTACACAGTTTTCAATTAAAAAACCAAAATAATTAGGAATACAAAGTAAACACACACACACATACACAGTGTGTATGTGCGTGTGCGAGAGACATTTAATACATGGTTTTGAGATCATACATAAAAAAGGAGAACTAATTATATAATCAATGTTCAGGATAAGAGAATTATCTATAAAAATATAGATTAATTAAATTATAAATTAAATGCTCTTCCTATTTATTATTACTAGAAATAATACATTATAAAATTAGACACATTTTTCAATTTAAGTAATCTATATTTGATCTGCCTTTGATAGTTGATCTTTTGTCTGCCTTTACTAAAAGAAATGCATAATATCATAAGAACAGTTTAAATTGTTAGAAAATACATCAAACAGATTAAAAATTATAAATGGATTTCACAATGAAAAATGTTATAACCTTTAAACTTACCTGTTCATAAAAATAATGAAATGTGACTTTGTCCTTTTCATATAATTCTCTCAAATCGCTAGGCAAGTAACGCACCCGCAATTCATACCTTAATGAAAATGGAGTGGCAAAAAAAGAAACAAGCATAAAATATTTATAGTATAGTTGTATGAAATTATTTTTAAATAAATGTTATAAATTACAATATAAGTATAACATTATTACAGCCTTTTCATAGCTTAATAGAAATGTTACATTAACTTTTATATAATTTTTTTTCTGTGATGAATATTTTTTTAAAATATTATTTTATTATTTAAATAATTTTTTAAATTGATGCTTAGTTTAAATTTATTAGATTAATAAATTTAAATATATATATAATAGAGCTAATATTTTTTTTAATGGAGAAAAACAGTTCTAAAGATAAGAAATTCTTAAATCTTATGACTGAAAAACACCTATTTAAAGATATAACAATTTAATCAAGTTATTAAACAAAAAGAGAGAAAAATTAATAAATTAAATTTGTTGATATGGAAAAGGAAATTCAGTAAAAATAAGTAACAGATCTTTTCACTAATTAAAGCACACAGCAAATTTATAGAGGTTTGTATAAGTGAAAGTATGTTATGTATTACGAATATTATTTTAAATTTATTACAAGGAAATGGATTAAAATAATATAAACAGTATAAAAGAAGAAGAATATAAAATTAATAAACAAAATAATACAAATGATAATGTTTGAAAGTAGTTCATAATACAGAATATTATTTTAATAAACACTATATTATAAAAATGCAATGATCAAAAGGCATGTATGAAAAATGGTTATATTTCTACATCCAGCTATTGCTAGTTATTAATTAATCCACTTTTAATGTCAATATGTATTGCTAATTAATGTTACCTCCATTCATCGATAGATAGAAGTGCCTGGTATTTTTTGACGACTTGAAGAACAATACTCTCACCATGAATCCAATACACATCGTCTGATAACGTATGAGCTAAGCGAATGCCATAGAGACTTTCAAATACCCGTGTGCCACAAGCAATTTGACTGCTAACAGCTTGGACAACAGTCTGAAAAAGATTCAAGTAATATTCAATAATAATTCAATAATTTTCAATAAAACAAAATTTAGTTATGTTACTTATTCTAGTTTAATGGATTCAAGAATTAATATTTTTAAAGAAATAGACACAATATATTAATATACAAATATATAATATACTATTTCTGTTATAAAAAGATAAAATGTTTAATCAGCTGAATATATAGAAAAGCTATTCTCATCAACTACATATCTTACATTGCTTTTACATTGTAGGCAATACGATATACCTTTCCCTATATAAAGCAAAATCATTTCATTTTTTTTTTAAATCTAAGTAAGTTGAATAACTTTCCCAGAATTTAAAATAAGAATTCCAGGATTTCAAATTAAATAATATAAAATTTTTTAAAAAATGTTAGACATATTGCTAACATATTTTATTCTATATAAAAAATGATGACATACATCTCTTCATTTGTCTGATATAGTGGATGTTAACAACAATAATTATTACTTTATAATTTAAAAAGTACATAATCTTTTCAGGGAGAGAAGTTTATCAAAAAATGCATTTTATGGGTGCAAGTTACCTTTATAAAGATTGCATGGCAATAGCTTAATAGAAGAAATAAATTATTATGAATGTATTACATTATACAGAAAAGAATGTTTAGATTTATAATAATCAAATAGAATCAAGCTATTTATGAAAACAGGCAAATAAACCATGAAACTAACTTCGATGCTTTTTCAAAGTTAAGCTAAATGTTAGCAGCAAGTTTGTTTTAGTTATGTAGTTAAGGTCAACACAGAAAAATCTCACGAAATTGTATGTTTTGTAAAATAAAATTTCCAAACATTTACAAAAATTCCTCTGGCATTGTATTAGTATATTAAATATATTACACATATGTCATTGGATAACTTTTTTCTTAACTGCATGTCATTGGTTAATATAGTAAAATTTTAGTTATGATTAACATGATATCTTAGGATTTTTTTGGTAATTAATCACTGGTGCACAAATAATACACAAATATCCACTAACATTAGTCACACAATTTTCAAAAGGAATTTATCCTTAATCATAAAAGTAAAATTTACTTTTAAAAGTTTCAGTAGATTATTTTCAGCTTCATTTTGCACACAGACTACAAGGAATCAAAATATAAATTGTTTTGATTACAGACTTTACAATAGGTTACATGGCATAGTTTTCAACAATATTTCAACCCTTAAATTCATTTTGATGTAAGTAATAACAGCTTTCACAATAGATATCACAAACTGATTTAAAGTATTAAGCAGATCATAAAAACAGATCTTTTGGAAAATGATTGATGATTTACTTTTCTATCTGTATTATTCATTTGTCAAGAATTACAACAATATAGTTGGAAATGTTTTCATTTTTTCTTTCATAAAGCAGTATTTATGAACATTTTTATTCATCAAAATTATCATTAAAAATTTGATAACAAAAATTCTTCAGAAAATAAATAAATATGAAAGTTTAATTGAAAACTTTATAAATTTCAAGTTAATATTTTATCAAAGATAATATTGCAAAAAGAAAACTTAATAAGTGATTAAAAAGAATAGTAATGAATATCAAAATGCATGCAGCAGATAACCAAATTCAGAATTTCAGTCAATATATGCAAATTAAGGTTCCTTTTAAGCTTTTTTCGATCTTGCACTATCAAGTGGAAAACAGTTTTGATTTAGTTCTGACAAAAAAAAAAAAAAAATCACCAACTTTCTAGTAACAAATGAATGTCGTAACAAATGTTAACTCAGAGAAATTCAATCAAAAATATTATTTAAGAAAAGCTTAATAAACCTTTTTAATTTAAAATTCTTTATTTTACTATTTTTGACACCTAATATTTACAGAGTCAAAAAAGAGTAAAGAATAAAAAATGTCATGATTTCATTTGGGGTTTGAATCCAAAGTTAATGCAGTATTGATATAAATCCTAAAGCCTCCACAAAAATATTTTAAATATTATTGAAATCAAGCTAATAACTACAAAACAATTAATTGAAAAGGGACAAAATTCCAATTTTATCTTTTAACAACATTTAATAAACCTTACCTTTACAAGTGTATCAATAGCAAATTTAACAATAACACAGCTGCCTGAATTCAAGTAGACTTTGAGTATAGCTGTCTCTAAAGCTTCAGTAGTTGGACTGCTCACTTTTGCTGGAGGAGGTGATTTAGTTCTTTCTTCAGTTTGGCCTTCCATTCTAGATTTAAAAAATAAGAAGTTAATGTAAAGAAATGAGAAACTTGTTAAAGAGAATGAGTCCTTTAATATTAGTAACTAAGATTCTTGTTAAATTTATAAACTATAATAATTTTTAGTAAAATAGGCATTTTCCACAAATCTTACAGTATTTAATGTGATTATATGTATTTAAAATTATATGATTATATAGTGTGACTCTATATTTTTATCACATTAAAAAAAGGCAATATTTCGTACCAATATTTATCCTTATTGACAGCAATCTTTGAGTTAATAATAAAGTACTAAAATTTTCAAGTTAAAATTGCATAATGACAAACTACTTTCTTACAAAAATGACTATTATGAAATTTTTAAATCTATTATATTAATTTATTACATTTAGAAGGCTGATTCTCGACATTTATATAGTTATGATTGATTTCATTATGATTTCTTCAAATAAATGTATTGCAGATTCTTAAATAAATTTTTAATTTTCAAACTAAAATAAACTTTAAGAAATGCAGTTCCTAAAGCTATAATTAAATCTTCCAAACTTCAATATATATAACTCTTTTAATAGGGACTTTGATGAAGAAATAGTAAAAATTTCCTTCTCTTTCCAGTAATTAGAAGATACTGTTGGATGTTCCTTCCAACCGTTTGATTCATAGTTATTTCTGGTTTCATTTATCCATTTATTTATTACAGATAATGTAATTATTAGAAAAAGGGAATAAAATGATTAGTAAAAATTAGACTGAATAGTTCAAATGATACAGAAAAATCCTAATTATTTAATAGTACAGCAATAAAATAAAATCTTTCCATAATAACATAGAAATGGCAAAGAAATAAATACACTGGGAAAAGAAAAATAGTATAAAGATTTCTAAATAAACATCTCTGTATATTAAAATAACTTTTACTATCACACTGATTGTAATTGATTTTTTAATATAAAACAGTACTATTATAAATCTCTTAGGAGTTGATTTTTTTTCTCATTCTGTAATAGAGAATAAAAAAAACAAAAAAATTGGATAGCTAAAAAGGAATAAAATTTTTCTTTTGTTCCGTCCATTTTAAAAAGAAATGTATAAATAATTATCAAGTTTTGAAAATATAACTGAATCCCATTTTAGTAATTAAATACAATACATATAGAAAATAAGTTTAAATAAACAGTTAATAGATAGAAAGAATAATTTTAAATATATAAGAATCAATATAATAAAAATAAACAACAGACAAGAAAAAAACAATTCTAGAAATTTCTTTTAAAATTAATTGTATCTAGTATTTAAAAAAACATTTTTTTTGACAGATAAAATGTTGTGTTGAATTTTACAAGGAAATATTATATGAAAATGCAATAGATTAAGACATACATAAATATTTATAAAAGATTATTCATTTTTCAGAAACACAAGAAACATATACTTTCCTTTCTCAAATACATTTTGTTAAAGCATTTTGTAAATAACCTAAATTGAATGTTGAGTAATAATTAAAAATACTATACTGAAATTGTATATATATAACAAACATTTAATTATGCAAGATAATTTACAAAAATAAAAAGATTTCTGGCATTGTAAGTAGACAATGTATTTGATTACATATTTTTGAATTTAATTTATGAATCTAATAATATACTAATAGATTATTTATAGGTTACACATCTGATTATTGGAAGAAAAAATCTATAAAAGAATTTAGATATTGCATTATATTTTGAATTGATAAAGAAAACCTATTTCTGAATAACAAAGAACTGTCTAAATTCTACATATTTTTGGTAAATAATATATATACCACACACTTTTTTAGGTCCTCTTATTTTATTGCTAAGTTAGAATTTTAAAAAAACAAGAAAAAAAAACCCATTCTTATAAAATTAAAAAAAAACTAATTTAATATGCTAAAAATTAAGCCCATTTATTTTGATTGAAATGTTAAGCTAATAAAAATTAGGATAAATGTTTTTTGGGTGGGGGCTTTTTAGCCTATTTAAACATTGAGCTTTTTAATAATTACAAAAAAAAATTACTTATTAATTTCCAGAAACCATAAATGAACAAAATTTTTCAATTAAGATTTTGTTTAAAAAATAGACGAAAATAACTGACTAGCTTGACAAACAGAGCTTGGGAATATGAAAAATCTTTACTTGTCAATTAGTTAAAAACTTAATTATAAAATTCATTTTTGGGAAAAAAAAAAAGATTTCTTATATATTTTTTTGTTTGTCTTTTGTACAGGAAACACACACACACACATATATATAAACAGATAGCCCTAATTTACAGCTTATGAGTAGTTGAAAAACAATGCACAGTGAATTTTAATATAACTTAATACAGACAATTGTCAACTTATGAAGTTACAATAATGGATACTAGTTTAATCATATGAAAATGTCATATAATTAAATTTATATATAGCAGTAAATAAGATTTTATAATTATTAAAATATGCAAAAATGTTTAATTACATGGAATAAGGAATAAAAGATTATAAATTTGTCAAATTTTTAAAATAATATAAAGCAATTTTCCCCCTAAAAAAAGGATTTAAAGTAAAATCAAACGCATGCAAACAAACAAATATGAACGAAATGTAAATCTTATTATTGGTGAAAAGTTTCGAATTTGTAATTTTAAAACACAAAATGTCATTTTCATTACGATTGCAATCAAAAGTTAATTAATAATAGACAAATATAAATAAAAACCTCCTAATTTCAAATCAATTAAATTAGTCTTTTACAAAAAAATATTGCTAGAAGCAAATATAGTTGAATGATGTGTATTATTAATGTATTGATCCTTCATTCTAGAGAAGAATAACATCAATGATTGGTAGCATCATTAAATTAGATGCGCAGGAATAGATTGTAGTGGTTTAATATGTACCTGCCACATTCTTGGAAGGTCTAATCACTAATATTTACAATATATTTAATCCATTTGAGCAATTACAAGCTGAGATTCAGATCTGGTAAAGAGGTTCAAGAGCACTTCACTTCCAGAGGAAACCATTTTTGATTTTGTCTGTTAATATTTTTATTTTTTGTTTACGGTGCTAAGTAGGAAATCCTCACGCAGCTTACAAAATGAAACATAAAAAAAAAAGTGCTGTATTAGTTTCGAAATTAGCAATGATTCTTGAAAGTACACTTTAATATAAACTGATAATTAATAATGTTTTCGATTAAAATAAGTAAAAATTTAAAAATAATGGTTTACTGTAAGGCTACATAATTTCTTTACAAATTACTGTCCTGGAAAAATTTAAAATTGAACATATAAGTTTTTTTTTGACAATTTTAATTCTAAAAATGAAGCAGAAAAATAGGAAAAAGAAAGAATAATAAAAAATAAAAATGTTTTCCGTCTGCTGCTTTTTTTCAATGTATGCATTTCTTCCCCACTTTTTTAAAATATTGATGTTAGATCTCTAATCATGAATTCATTTTCGAATGTGAGAATGATATTTACCATCAGTAATTATTTTGATTGTTTGAATAAAGAAGTCAGTAGACTTTTCAAGAGGTTTACTTTCTAGTAATGATAAATCATTAACAATTGGGTACATCGTCTTTCAGTCCTTTCAAAGGACTATACATGTCGCATTACATTGGCAATTTATCAATTGCTAGTTCTTACAAAAACTCAACAAATGAATTAAGAAGCATTCTTATTGAAGGTAAATTGGGACCACAGCATATTAATTTTTTTGCCTCCTTATACTGACTTCGAAAAATAACATGATAAAAAAACGTAATAAAAGTAACACAATGATTGGCGGAGAAGGGGCATGGAGTCACCCCGCTACTAACGGTATAGCGTCGCGTTCAAGTTCAGATCTAGTTCTAGTGGGTTATGACCTGCGTGTAGGGATTGCAATACCAGTATACCGGGATACCGAATACCGGTATTTTGAGCCATTTGTACAATTTTGTAATACCGGTATTCGCAAGTTAAAATACAGGTTTTTCGGTATTTACTAGAAATTTTTTTAATTGTCTCCAATATGTGTTCAGGGATCGCGAACATAGTAAAATATTATACGTTTTGGTTTTTATGTCTCTATAACGGGCGAAATTAATTATTTAATTAATGACTTAATTAATTGCGTAAATCTAAATTAATGAAACATGGATTATCCCTGAAAGAAAATATTGTATTCTTGACGACTGATGGAGCAACAATTATGAAAAAAGTTGGAACAGTTGATTGGTGCAAATCAGCAGTTGTGCTATGCACATGGAATTCAACTAGGAGTAATAGATGTATTATACCAAAAAAAAAAAAAAAAAATAATAATAAATAAATAAAAAAAATAAAGGACAGAAGAATCCAAATACTGTGGATATCGAAATTTCGGATTCCAACTTTGAAAAGAGTAAGAGTAAGAGTGATATTGACAATGAAGATAATGACAATGTAATTGTTGAAGAAGATATTGCTAATGAGGATGAAATATTAACCTATCAAGAATTTCTTCCTATAATTTATAAAGTTCGAAAAATTGTTAAGATATTTAAACGTTCCCCTATAAAAAGGATATATTACTAAAATATATACTAATTGAAAATAAAACAGAATATATGTTAATATTAGATTCTAAAGCACGTTGGAACAGTTTACTCCTAATGATGGAACGAATTTTGAAACTGAGAAATCCAATCCAAAAAGCAATAATCGACTTAAACCTGTAAATTAATTTTTCAGATAGTGAATTCGACTTAATATCCAGAACTATATCAGCTCTACTTCCAATAAAACTGACTATTGAGGCATTAATTTATTAACAGCTAACGCAACAATAAATTTCATGTTGCAGTCACTGAAACAACAGCACACATCACTGTCTGAAGAATTATATATTACATTGAAAATCGCACAGAAGAAAGGCATACCGAAATAGAAAATGTCTTATGGCATTTACATAATTTTAATCATTTTAAAAATGAAAATAAAAAAGCAGAAAAGAAAATAACCAATTCAAATCTGATTAAGTTTAGAGTAAATTTTCTTAAAATTTTTTACCCACAACCCTATCCACATTCAGAAGAATTCGGTTCAATTATCAAAGATTATGACGTCACTACTGTCGATAGTGAAAAGGAATTGTGTCTTGAACAAAAATTAAAGTTAGCGATAAATGAAAAAATTTCAACGAACCAAAATACAATACAGAAATAATCTATATCCAAAACCATCCGACGAGAAATCGATTTATTTGAAGATGAGGGATTTAGAGGTAAATATTTGGAAAAAGTATATCGCGCATTGCTAACAGTACCAACAACTAGCGTAGATGCCGAAAGAGCGTTTTCGACAGCTGATAATTTTTACACAAAATTACTTTTCAGCCTTAATGACAGTACAATTGATGTATTATGTTTTTTAAGATCACATTTGAAAAATTTGTAATAGTACCACAGGCTGAATAGTGATATTTACACCTTTTTTATGATTTAAATAAATAAGATTTCTTTACTTTTTTGTAATTATATACTGTTATAATTTATGTTACAAATTATTTTTTGTGATATTTACACTCTCTAACAAAACTGGCAAATAAAGCAAAGAAACACCTGTGTTTTCTTTCTTTTTCTAAAATTTCTAATACCGGTATTAAAACCGGTATCCCGGTATTAAGATTTAAAAAATACTGAATACCGGTATTGAAATTTTGTTCCGGTATTGCAATCCCTACCTGCGTGTTTACAAAAAGGAGAAACACTAGAAAGGGAGCTCACCAACTTGTCGCGCGTTGGTAGCAAAGTACTGAACAAATGTTTTAAATGAATTACAGAGAAGAAAGGTTAATTTAGGAATATATATATATATATATATATATATATATATATATATAGTGATAATATACACTGCAGTATTAATTCTTTAAATTTTCCTTTGTTGACAAAGTTTTTCTACTTTTAGCAATAAAAACAATCATTCATTTTATTCTAGTAACTTGATATGTTTATAGAGAATCAGATTATTTCTAATCGATTCCCATTGATATATGTTTTGGTTAATTTTCACAGAAAATTGTTATGGAATTTATTTCTCCAGCTAAATTAACAGTTTAACACTAATTTGATTATAATTTTTTCCTTCCAAAGAAAGAAAGTTTGTTTGTAAATATTTTTGTTTCCGAGGAATGTTTCAAGAGCCTTCTTAGATGGTGTTCATTACAGTTTATAAAATTAATTTTAGATCATCCTCTAGTGCTAGTGAATTTTCAAAGAAAATTTCTGTCGGAAATGCTCTTGACTATTAAAATCTCATGGGGAAAAAAATAAGTCAAGAAGTGATCAACTAAATGTCGTTAGCTGTGGATTCAGTTGTTGACAAATCAAGAGACAATTAGTTTCATTTGACGAATCGACAACGGAAGATCTATTAGCAGAGCTCTCGAAACTTGCTGGAATAGAGTGCGGAATATTCGGTACCGGAGTACGGTACCGAATCCTTCCAGCACGAAGTCACAATGGAATTTGGATGAAGAATCTACCGAAAGTAAGCTTTTTCCTTTAATCAAATCTAAAATTAATTTAAGATTGATTTAACTCGACTAAACAGTATGTTGTGTTTTTAAACTTTTTTGTAAATGAATTTATTGTGCCTTTCAGGCGGTTTGTAATCCCAATCCATCTAAATTTTCAACTCAAGTGACTTTGAGGAAAATAGATGAAATCATAAAAAATTCTGTCGCAATGACAAATGAGTCGTTTAGAAATTTATTTTTTAACTGAAAAACTAGGTTGGAAAAAAATGGCTGTTTATGAGAAGTGTAAAAACTTAAAATATTTTTTTTAATAAAATGTAAATAAATAAATAAAGTACTAATTTTTCTTTAGACAAGTCTCAAACTTCATTTTAAATGGGTCAGACTTGTTTATATGATGTATTATAACAATTATCTCGCAATTACTATGAAAACTCTTCAAAACGGTCACCCCCTCCGAGCGGCCAAATTTCTTCGGAACGAAGGAATAGCCATTCGGGGAGGTTTCACTGTAGATACACTGAACATTTTATACAATGGTTATGACTTCTTATGTACAGCCGACCACCCCGCCATTATTGAATGAGGCAGTATCGACAATCAATAGTTGTGACTAGTGGAAATTGTAACTAGATGATGATTGAGAGATGGACATTATTAATTTGATTTGAAATTCACATGACCTATGATTTTTATATGAACAAAAATTTAGGAAATCAGTACAGTTTTTTGTGGCAGATTGAATAGTACTTTGACTTTGCAATTATTTTAAATACATCGACGATGGATTGATCATCGATATATCAGCTAAGTAGATTACGGCAAGTTAATTATTAATTTAAATTAATTAGCTACTTTTTAACTCTAAATTATTAACTTATTGTTGATGCAGTTTACAACAAAAGAGAAGCTGGTTGCAGAATATGGTCTAATCAAACAATAACCAAGTTTTATTTGAGTTAAGTTACATAATATCTTCTTATTTGGAAGCAAAACTAGGATTATTTTGGGACAGACCAAGAAACGATGACAGAACGTTTCATTAAAAAAAAAACTCAAAACGACAAAAGAATGCAATTCTGTGGATGAAATAGACGAAAGTATTAATAAATATTTTTTTCCGATTTTATTTACTCTTACAATATCCTGTTAAATGTTTGGCATGAAACCTGAAATTTTGAATCGAGTCATAGATAAAGTCTACCTAAAATTGCTTTGGAGATTGATATGAAAACATATGAACAGATTTAACATGAAATAAGTATACAAGCAAAGAGAATGTTTGAAGGTGTCGAATATTTACACGGATTGAAATATTATGGTTGTATAATGCGCACTTGTAGCAAATAAAACAAATACACCTGTTTAAAATAATTGGCAGAATCAAAGAACCAGTTCTCTGCCTCAACTAGCCGATTTCACCAATTTTAATTTTGTATGAAAGTTCATGACATTTAGATACGTCATCAATGGTGAATTGCGACTCTGCCTCTAGATTTTTTCGGGCTTCGAAATTAGAAGCATGAGATATCTGAAATATTTATAGTTCTATTTTTTTAGCCTTTTTCAGTTTAATGGTCCATGAATGATTCAAATGCGAGCGAGTTATTTTCCTTTATAAAATTAATAGTTCAAACTCATTTTCATAAAAGAATCATTAGCTACTTTCAAAAGTTTTACTATTAAAACATATACTTCCAATTGAAAAAGATTCTAAAGAATGTATAGAATTCAAGATGTTTTTAAAAAGAATGAAACTAACTTCATGAACAAAATAGAACAAGATTTTTCTGGTAGATAGAAGAAGCGATGCGTTCACTAAAAAGCCTGAAAAAATCTAATTAAAATTTCCATTAATAAGAGGCTTTGCGCCATTAGCCACGATTTTTTAGCAAATAAATTCTTTAATTGTTGGTAAAAATAATTCTATAACTCAGAATACTCTGAAGCCGGAACATTAGTTCAAAACAGTTCAGGAAAAAGATTTTCATGTAACTCAACCTGCGCAAACAAAAATGAAAATGTGTTGCTTTGCCGTGATGATAAATAAAAATAGCACATTATTAATCCATAATGAAATCCATTAACCATGCATTTCATTCCGAGAACTATCTAATATTGCACATCATTATGCGTTATGTGGGACTAAGATGTGAAGTTTCAGTGTCCTTCAAATCAAAATCGAAGATTGTCTGAATTTGATACCCAACTTTAGACAGAAATTTTTACACAAAACAGCCAAAAATTTATGATATCAAATCAGGCGAAGTAAATTGGGAAAGAAAAGTATTTGAACTTAGTGAGTGACGAGAGGTTGTGCAATCTTGCATAAAAATATTTTTAAGGGGAAAAAATATGCAGAACTGAATTTCGGCTACATTTTTTAGTTTAAGATAAACTCCCACCACCATCAAATTAATTATTCAGTTTTGCTTCAATAATTAAAAAGATAAATCAAAATCGCCTCGGATATAGAAACATTTCATATTGACGAAAATTTTGCAAATTTTTTTCCCCCTTTGTTTCACACAGAACACGTATCTTGTATTACATTCTATTGAAACTGTGTTCCGTTTGTAGCCATAAAACCTGCTCAAGAGCAATCTGAATAGATAAACCTAATTATAACAGCCTTGTATGTTAGGGAAAAAAAATTACGAAATCTGATTTTTATGTATTCTTTGTCATATTTAACAAGATATAGTTAGATTAATATTTCCAACAAAAAAGTTCCACCTTTTTAAATCCAAAACTAAATGAGTCAAAATTTTGAATATATTTATCTATACTTATAATAAAGCTCAATGTGTGTGTTGGCGCTCTACAGGCCAGATCATTTGACCTACAGCTACCCAACTTGATACATGTATACTTTGGAGGTCGGGAATGTGCACCTTGGAGCACATAATATACTGCTAAAAAATTAGGGATGCGAAAAACAATACAATTCTTTACATTATTCAGAGCATATTTGGGATGGAAAGTACGATTATGAGATTAGGTATTGCGCTATAATGAGAGTGGACATCCTGTATATCTGAAGATGACAATTATGTTTCCTTCTAGAGTGATTCACTAAATTTGAACAAATGATCACAGAAGATAAAAAAAAGAATCCAAAAGTATTAAAATAAGGTTTTATTACCAATATTCATAATGTGATTAAGAAAACAACGCTCTTAAAGAACCTATTAAAATTAAAGCAAATATATACATAAAAATTTCCACTATCTACATATTTTTCCTTCTTTTTACAGATAAATGCTTTGTGCTTCAAGAGAGTCCGTTGAGGGCAGCAGGTCTTGTGTCGAAGAGTTCCTGAACGACCGATTCTTCTGCAAGAGTGCTCGTGTCTCCGAGGTCCCGGTCATCTCTGGCGATTTTCCTCAGGATTCTTCTCAAGATTTTTCCAGAGCGGGTCTTGGGCAGGGCGTTTGCGAAGTGGATGTAATCTGGAGCGGCGAGAGCACCGATTTTGGAGCGGACTGCAAAACAGAAAGAAAGAACTTTTAATTCATTTCAACTGATACGAGAGGGAAGAATATCAAGAATAAGCCTAAATACAAAATAATAAAAATCGCAGATTTCAGATCATTAACTTTTGTTACAATCCAATTTAAAATAAGATAAACACGAAGTTTACTATCTCATAATAAATTTTCATTCATACTTTATTTTACTCATATATCGATAAATGAATCCCTTCAAACATAAAAAAACTTTCAAGTTCCTTAATACAAAGCAGAGATTGAAATTTACGCTTCATATAATGACGCAATTAAAAGGGCTTGGATACCTAGCATTTTACAGGTTTCGCAAGCTTATTCTATAATAGATAAGAACTGAAGAGCAGCTTGCTACGGCGCCCATATAATTACGGCATATATAAAATAGTTTCTACGATGTCACCTTCACCACGATTCTAATAATAAAAAGATTTTAGGAAACTTAATGAATAAAAACGAATAATGAATCGGAGGGAATCAAATTCTCCATTTGTATTAAAAAAATAAATTTGGCTATGAAGACTGAAAGAATATATCTTTCAGTTTCATAAGAATCCGATGTTAAATATAAAAGAGAGCTAGGAAAGTAAGAATATTTACCTTGGTCCTTTAGTTTCGTTATCAGATCGGCAGCAGGTTTGACACCCTGAAAAAAACAGCCCATCAGTACTCATGATATCTATTCTATTAGACGAACAGGATTAATATTATTCAATTACTGACGATTAATGTTAATATTTCAGTTATCAATAGTAAACATTTTATATTTGTTTAAAAGATAACTTTAAGGCTTTAACATTTCCGAGGAAAAGAATCATTAGTTATTTTCATGAAAAGAATAAAACATTCAAATTTACATCCTAATGAAATGAATAATAATAAAATCTAGATTCTCGCATAAATATCAACTTCTTACCAATACTTGATAATTAATACAAGATCTCCCTTTCATTCCTTTGGTAACTTTTTTTTCAAAATTTGAGATGGAAGATACAAGCAGAGTTATTAATTTTTAAGTTTCATTTCCTAAAACAAATTCCGTTTGGGCAGAATTTAAAATTTCTTAAGAGTATTCGTTTTGCCACTAAGAATCAAATTTATAAACTTATTTTATACGTATATTTTAAAGACGGGTCCTAAAATATTTATTTGCACACTTTTTTTAAACTATCAATTTATTAAATTATTTGAAATTTCCTTTGAAATTTTTTTTCAGAGAACTGATATAACTGCGGAACGAAATAATAGACTTAATAATCTAGTTTCCAGATTATTAAATATGGATTTAAGCATGCATATGTTCCTCAACATCTGTTGCGAAATGAAACTTGTCACAACCACTGAGAGGCATTTTTAGAGTATTGAGCACAAAAGCGAAGGTTATGACTGATATCCGATATTCCACCAAGATTCTCAGAACTCGTAAGCGCCTTTCCATTTTAGAATTTTTTTTTTTTTTTAAACCACAACTCGTTGACGCGATCATATTTCAGCAAGTTATACGCAACACAGTTATTGCCTTCTTAAATTGCTTTAGAAGCAGAAAGTTTCAAGAATTCAATAAACGATCTATTCAACGGCCAGAAATAGATGATGTAAAAAAGTGTACCACACTTCTTTACAAGATTTAAATATTCTTCTTGATGTTGCTTGCAAAAGCAGTTTTATAAAACAATTGACAAGAGTCGATCGCTGGAATTAGGTTAAATAAATATTATCTCATTCTTGGGAAAATTTAACAAAATTGTTACAATACGAAATATATCATCAGAAACAATGTAAAAATTTCATCAGAAAAAAAAATCCTCAATTTACATGGAACTATAAATTAGGTGAAACAGTCTGTTCAATGGGTAGCCAATTTCGATGAAATTATTGAAATATTATTTACATACCTTCGTTTTAAACGTCATCAAATTCAATAAGGAAACTAAACTTTGAAAAAACAAACAAACTTGCTTTTATAGAAAATATTTTCAATCCTCAAAAAATAGCCATTTGAATACGAGACAATAGAATTAGAAATTTAAGTTAAATGTAGTAAGAAATTGACGATATCCAGTTTATCATAATCAAACACTTTGATCGAAATTCAAGTGGCACAAAAAGAAAATAAGCTGCGATATTTACTATCGATACTTCTTTAAACTTGAATGATTTCCGTATCTAAAATATTGAAGATACTTGTGTATATTTTAAACTTTTAATAAATATTAAAATTTATGATACTGTAAAAAAAAATTCTTTGGAATTTAGTTGATAAAAGTGCATAAAAAATAGAAACTACAACTTTTCAAAATATTCGCTTTATGAAAACGATTTTTATAGAATCTAAAGTGTATTTTATTCATCTTATTCTTATAAGCAAAACAGTGTTAAACATGATTAAAAATATTTATGATGCAAAAATTAGATGTGAAAATTATTCAAATAAAAAAATTAATAAACCAAATTTTTAGAATACTAAAAAGCATAGATAATTTCTTCTAGCTTTATACATATTTTAATCCCATTTGATTTTAACTTTCATTTAAAAAATTTGTGATTGTGAATTTTTAAAATTCACATCCTCACATGTTTAGGATAATCTACGTGTTGTTAGGAATCTTTATGGGGTTATAAAATTTGTGTGGGATTCGAAGTAGATATTTTTTAATCCGTTTGAAAACTAATATATTTTATTTAAATGGTTATTTTCTGTTTTTTTAGTCTTATGTGTAATAACAATCAATTTTAAACCAAATTCCCCATGAACTAACGGCTGTGCATGGCGACATCCATTGGTAATTAAAGTTTTCAATCGATCGCCAAATTTGTATCGAATAAATAAAAATACACGAATGCGAGTTAATATTACATTGTCATCCAGTTCCGAATTATGTTTAAAGGCTCTGGTATATCCGGAAATTAGTTTAAAACCGATTGCAAAATTTGCACCATATAAACAAGCAGAGGAGAAAGCGAGTGAATAAAAAAGTATTAAAAAAAAGACAAAGAAGCTGACCTCTTCAAGAACTACGAAACAATAGAGACATTCTCCTTTCAGGGGATGAGGTAATGAAACAACAGCAGACTCCACACATGATGAGTGCTCAACGAGGGCAGATTCCACTTCTGCAGTAGACAGCAGATGACCAGATACATTTAACATATCGTCCATGCGACCAGTGATCCAATAGTAGCCGTCGGAATCTCTACGAGCACCTTCGGAAAAAATTTAAATATCAATCGAAGCATTAAAGTTCTACTGAATTAGAATTTCAGTAATACTCCGATGTTAAGCGACAGGCGTTGTGGTCTGAAGAGGGGAGAGGAGATTAAGAGCAAGTCAAATTCATGTGAAACCTTGCTACCATGGCCTAGATTCAATTGATTAACTAATGTCACCGAAATCCAACAGGTAGTACCGTTCCCATTTGCATTACGTGTATACCATCCTCTGTCAATTATCTACCCTTTGATGCCTAGCATTCACCGATATTTTATTTGAAAGGCCACGCCATTGCAGGTTTCCTAAGCAGAAATGAGTTTTTGCATTTCCACGATGGGAAATACGGCATATTTATGGCTAGATTAGCCGCAAGAAAAACGATAGGTCTCAACATTTCATACAAATATGTATGAATTTTAATTATATGTAAAGGTAGGAAAGCCATTGCTTTATAGAAAAGCATGCAGTTTCTATGGCTACCTTTATGGTATTATATCTATATGTATATACATCAGAAATATCGATTTAAGTTTAAAAAAATGTAGTTATTTTGGTTTTGATAACTTCACAGAATCTAAAGGGCTCCATTAATTGACGACTCAATTTCTATCAATTTCCCTCAGGAGTTTTTTTAAAAACAGTTTGCACTCGGATGGTGACTCTCACTCACCAATCAAGACGATGCAGCATTTTGACATTTTATTTGTTTATTTTTAAATTTTAATAGTTAAAAATACCTACAAAATGGTAAGAAGACGTAGAAAATAATTCAAGAATATAAATTAAAACAATTATATATATATATTTATTTTTGGGAGCAATGAACAAGTCCTTGTCTTAAGGGAATAAATATGCAGCGAATTACTTTTCTGAGGGCAAAAGATTAAGTAACAGGCTAATACTTTTGTTTTCTTTTTCTTTATAATTAAAAAACGTCCCACAGCAGAGTATCGTCATTAAGCTATGTAACACTTCTCCCCAGAAAGTTCAGCCCCCCCCCCCAAAGGCTTGCAAATACCATTTGCGTTTCTACTGAATCCAAATCAAGGATGTCGGTCTCTTCAATAAAGACTTGCACTCATATCTATAATATAATTACCATCTCCTCGATTTGCTACGCAAATCTAACAGCTGACGGACATTAATATTTAATTTCAAATGGATTTGGCTAGATATGGATGGGAAAGACTGACAACGTCAATCTTTTCAACAATGAAAATCTGCTGTCACTAGTCTTTATTTCTTTCTTTCAATGGAATTATTATTTCAGTGATTAGAATAATATCTAAAATTGCTTCTTTCTCATATTTGGGAATGAAATGCGAAATTCTTTTTATTTTTAAATTTCCCATTTGTCCCATATTCAAAAATGAAAATATTCCTGATAGGAAGAAAATATTTACCTAAATTAGAGTTATCCCAAATAGCAGTATTAATACACAAAAAAAGGCATATTGTAATTATGCTAAGGTAGGAAGAAGTCTAACAAAATCTTTAATAAATAATAATGAATTATTCTACCAGAAAGCTAGAAGATATAAGTAGCAAATATTACTATCGCGTACACAAAAAATAATACACGCAAAAGTCAATGACACAACAAAATGGCAAATTGTAACTAAACAACCGCAACAGCATAAATCACTCATAGGAGAATTCGCTCCGTGATCAACATTCCAAAGAAAGTTCATTAGACTGATTGACTGTGGTGTATGCCTCCGCTTATATATTTTTCGTTAAAGCACATGGAATCTTCAAGAAAGATTCCATATATTGACTAAAGAAAGAGATGTCACCAAAATTCTTGCATTTCGAGAATCTTCATTTTGTGCCGCCAAAGTTATAAAATTCATCGCCAAGCCAGGAAGTCACTGACTTGATATCCTTCAGCATCCATTAAGATACATGCAAAACTCACATTTAGTATGAGAATCACAGCGCATGGAAACAATAATATAAATAATATATTGTTATGAATCTGTAACTAATGACGTTAACATAAGTATTTTGCTAATTTTGAAAAGTTCATTTATTCACTTCAAAGATCGAATGGAATAATTTTCGCAGACAATATTTCGGCTCCAAAATTCACACCTGATTTCTACGAATAAAATATTTTTAAAGTATTCAAGATAATTTAGACAAGAGTAGTTCAAAACCAAGTACCATTATATGAGCAGCAATATATAAAGTGACAAATCATATTCCTCGCAGATAGTAAACGATTAATTTAATGATTTCAAAATCCATCTGCATCAAATTCCAAGAAAATCTGCTTATCCGAATAAAATTCCAAAAGCTGACTGTGAGGACTTCATAAATCCGAAGAAAAATAAACAGAACGCTTCAGATCAGATTAAATAGCTGTTAAAAGAAATCGTGATTGCTAGATCTGATTTCGATGTTAAGGATGAATTTTAAAAGTCTTTAAAAGACTCACTTACCATCTCCAGTGCTGTAATACCCAGGAAATTTGCTGAAGTAGGTAGCTGCAAATCTTTCGTAATTGCCATATAAGCTCCTCATCATTCCAGGCCACGGTTTTTTGAAAGCCTGCAAAAGCAAGAAATCGAATTTAGAATCCGTCCTCGGAAAAATAAAAATTTTCTTATACAGAACATTAATTTAAAGGATAAATTAAAAAAAATATTTTAATTTCTTCAGAATGATGATATGCATTGTTGACAGAATAAAAAACTTATCTTTGGAAAAGTATTGTAACATATTGTCATTAAAATTTAATTATAATTATTTGATTATTGCAATTTAAATGTTTACTTAACCCTTTCTAGGGCCGTGGGAAGTATGCTTCCCACCAAATTGATCAATCTTTGTATGAATTTATGTAGGTTGGCATAAGTTCTAACAAATTTTTTTAGAAAGATAGAAACGTAGATGCTTTAGTTCTTTATTTTACACAAAATGATGTGTCTTGATTTGATACTTAATTATTAATTAACCAAATTAATTAATTAATCAAATTAAATTTATCTAATAAGCTAAATGAATCCCTTTTCTTATTCTAATTTCAAGCCTAAAAATATTTTAACATAATGACTAGAAAAAAATGGCCCTTTAAAGGATTAAAATATCATTTTTAATCGTTTCTGGCATGGTGGTTGATTCTCGCCACCCTGTTGGGTACACGAAAAGGTGGGAATCTGACTCCTCCACCCGAAGACAGGACGTACTTCCTTAGGTAAGGGTTGCACCGTGGCCGGTGAGGGCCCTTAGGATTCAACCACAGTTCCCGACAGTTTTGCTGTAGCAGTCCGGTCATTCGTTTTTTTTTGTTGCGTGCCTTCGGGCGGATAGGGGAGTCAATGATATGACATACAGGAGATTCCATTCAGTAGTTTTTGATTGTTTGGATGCTTATCCTACTAAACAATTCGCATGCTTCCAAAAACTAATCTACAAATAGTACAGGTAGTTAATAATTCAAGAGAAGCATTTTCTCAAAATTCATTATGCATAATTAATAGAGATTGTAATTTCAATTGCAACAATATTAATACATTTTTTAGGTTAAATTCTATTCTACATTTCTGATGGTGGGTTATTATAGCTTTCAATTCAAATTGGCTGTTAGTTCAAAAAATAAGAACTAACTAAAAACAAGAAGTTTGTGTTTTATGGCACAAAAGATATTTTTGGCTAGGTTCAAAAATGAGACATGCTAGTTGACGGACAGAAGGAAAGAACGAATTAAGTGAAAATTCAAAATCATACTTGCATTAAGTGAATATTTGGAAAGAGACATGGTTGTTTGTCCGATAAAAATGTTTAAAAAATTTACACATTTGTGGCATCGTTTCACTCAAAATAAGAATATTAACAATCTATACTTATAATAAAGCTCAATGTGTGTGTGTGTGTGTGTGTGTGTGTGTGTGTGTGTGTTGGCGCTCTACAGGCCAGACCATTTGACTTACAGCTACCAAATTTGGTACATGTATACCTTAGAGGTCGGGAATGTGCACTTGGGGTCCCTTTTTTCGAATTTTTAATTAGAATTTTAATTATTAATTAAAAACTAACTTTCCCGCCAAAAAAATCTTCCATTTTCCCCACCGCCAACTTTTCCGCCAAAAAAATCTTCCAATTTCCCCACCGCCAAATGAGTAAGGCTTCAAAAATTTTTTTTTCTCCGAACTGTATTGAGGCTAGGGTTAATATTTTTCGGCGGATTAATTCAAACGATTCTGTTTATTTTCTTAATGTTTGATGCATTTAAAATTAAACATTGTTAAATAATCGATCTTTCAGATTCATTCTGAAGTGCTTTTGAATTAAAATAAAACAGAATAAAGGAAATTATAAATGTCTAATCCGCATAGCGTTACCCCAACTGGCGTAGAAAAAATCACGTATTTGCGTTACGTAACTGGCGTTGAAAATTCACGCATGCGCATTGTGTTCTGAATTCCGCATTGTGTTGACAATTATTATCAACAGATGCGGACTGGATTTAAATTATTTTTAGGTTCGTTGTATGCTTTTGTAATTAAAATGTATTTATGTTAGTTATATATTTTTTGTATATGCTTATAGTTTTAAGTACATAATTTTTTAAGTAGTTTTTTAAAACCTGTTTTCAACCGTTTATTTTAAACGATTCGTTTTATTTTCTTAGTGTTTGATGCATTTAAAATTAAACATTGTTAATTAATCGATCTATTAATGATGGATCTAAGAAAATTTTGTTGACAAATTCTTGAGATATTACATAAATTAAAAGAGATATTCTTTAGTGCCCATAAAGTTTAAACGCTGAGTGACTATTTTCAGTAATCAGATTATAAAAAAAAAAATGCTTTGTTTCAGTAAAAAATATTATTATATTAATTGAAGATTAATTCTTTTCACTTTAATTTAAAGCATAAATTCTACGGGTGCTAACAGAAAATGAGAGAGAGATACATATCACGTTATGACTGAAGGCCTTTATAATATTATGAGTGAATTATATGACTATCAAAATTTGAAGTTTTAAAATATTTTGATGAAGAAGCTATTAAAGTAGGAATTGCATAAAATATTTAATTATTAAAATTTTAACGAAAATTAAGATTGGCGAACTGGCTGGTCGCCAAAGGCGGCTAGTATTTAATAAAATACTCAAATATATTTTCATTTCTTTAGAGTAGTTAACAGTAAAATCGTCATTTTGTATACGAGAAAGTAAAAATTTATTATATGAATCAATTTTTACTTTTCGTATACAAAGATCGATAAAAGATTGGATTTCGAGAACTTTACGAATATCCACAATTCTGATCTCCATGACTTTGAAAAACACATTTTTGGAATTGCATGGTGACTAAAACACTTCGAGTCAAGCGGATGAAACTTGGTATGTGGTCTTCACACCAAATTTGCAGGTTGAATTGCTGTCGAATCTCGAAATTTATTCAGAGTACGTTTATTCGTGTACAAGTGAACAAATCACTACAAAAAGAACTATATAAGTAAGATTTGGCCTAGATAAGTAAGACAGCCTAGCATTTAAAACAAATCTGTACCAAAATTGTAACCAAACCCGTCAAGGAGTTGATCATCTGTCGGTCTGTACATTCGAATGCATGTAAATATAAATTAAAAAATGCAACAAATTAAATAACATTTGGTAAGAAATCTTGTCATTAAAATTATGGTACTGTATCGAATTTCGGTTTGAATCAGTTGACAAAAAACTATCCCGAAATCGAGTTTCGTCACTTTAATATAATTGCACGAAACGGTTATATGCGAAACTGAAAATAAAAACCTGATCATTTGACGTTTAACGGTTGTTGTCGTTGTTGCTCATACCCCTTGGATTGAACACCAATTTAAATCAAACCCAAGAGATCGGTAAAAGAGGATTGCAGTAGATTCTGAGGGTAAAGACCCCTGAGCACCCGAAGGCAGAGGTCTGACTTTAGCTCATATGAAGATGGCACTCACACACTCGCTTGCACAACCTATTTTTACGGGGGCTCTTTCACATACATTATAGATAGAACACAGGATAAAGAACCATACTCGAACCCGGAACGCCCAGATCACAGGGAAAACACTACCTCTAGGCCAGGACGCTGGTACGTTTAACGGTCTTGCCAAAAGCTCATAATTTATATAAGAAGGCATAATGCATTTATTTATGATCATTTGGTTCCATACAGGATCAACATTTTTTTAAATGAAGGATCCTATATGAAAATTTGGAAGATAAAAACAGATGAAAATGTTAAGGTGCAACTTTATGTAATCAATTAGAGAAAAATATAAGGATTGGAGAATATTGTGCTGATTTATCTGAAATATATGAAACTTTAAATCTGCAGTTATAACAATTAAATGATTTATAGCGATGCAAGGACTAATTTTGTGTGCTTGAATCGACGTTCTTAAAATATTTTGTATGGGGTAACTAAGCTCAATTGTAACTCGAAATAAAAGTAACTTCACATCATTAGCATCGCAATAAATAAATTTGAGAATGAAAAAATTCTCTTACCAAGTATCCTTCTCCTGGTCCTTCGATTTCTTCACCTTGGTCATTTAAGATGACAGGAACCACTCCGAAGAAGGGTAATGTCTAGTGGGAAAAAGTTATTTTCTAAAACTGGAATCTAATAACTAATTGCCAGATACCAGCTATCTATTATCATAGAAATTATCAACATTATAGAAAATAACTTACGGCTGATCCTGGTTTCAAAGGTGTACATTTTGGCAAAGGAGTTAAAACATGTCCTCCCTGAAATAAAAAAAAAGGTTATTACTTTAATTTCAACAGATGTCGAAAGTTAATTAGATAATAAAAGATTGAGAAGATATTCTAGAATTGAGGATAGATAATTCAGTAGTTATAAAACAATGTATCTAAGTTTGAAACTAATAAAAGAAATGGGGAATAGCAATTTATAAAAGATTTTCTGTATTACTAAAAACATTCTTTAAATCAAACTTACCGTTTCGGATTGCCAGTAAGTGTCGACAATAGAACATTTCCCTCCACCGACGAGTTTGTGGTACCATTGCCAGGCCTCTGGATTGATGGGTTCTCCTACAGATCCCAGGACTTCCAAGGATTCAAGATTGTAACTTTAAAACGAAATTTCTTTTACTATTTTATCTTTTAAAATACCAAGTAGGATTTTACCATACTAATCAATAAGAATGTAAAACTGACAACCAAAATTGCATTGCTTTTGATCAGTAAGAATGAAGAATAAGTAGCTCAAAAGGGTTTTTATCTACTTGGGAACTTTCGATAAAACAATTTCTGATAACTAAATACACGATTCAAATACGTTTTAACATTACGGAATTATTAACTTAAGAGTATATAGAAAAGCAACGTTGTGGGATTTGAACTACAAATTTTCAACCATGGAAAGAAAATATAATCGAAAAAGGAATCAAAAACATTAATTGCTAAGCGCACTCTAAACTAAAAACAGGATCGATTCAAGAATGTTTGGAGTCATGTGTAATAGATTAACCACTTGTGGTGGGAAGACGTAACACGCACATCGAGATGCTTTTGTTACAGAATCACCAATGAAATGATGCACATGTCAGCAGACAATTGTCACAGAAGTGAAAGTGATCGCGATCCGTTAATTGTTTGCTTGCCGCGACACAATTTACAAGTGCAGTCTTAAATTAAAAATTAATTTATTTAGAGCATAAATCTTTTTTCAATTTCTATAAGGTATCAGATTCTTTGTAGGCCTCGTTGTGAGCTACAATGGACTGTTTTGGAATGCACGCTTATGAATTTCCTGCCATCTCAAGTGATTAAAATGTCAGTCTTTCATCATCGGCATTTTTCTAGTAGGAGCATGATTAAAAAATGATTATATTAAAAAGCCGAGAAATTTTAGCAGAGAAAGCTTCCAAGAGCAATAATAGATTGTTCAGGATTAAATGAATTTTTGCAATTTAACTAAACAATTCCAATTATCCCAGACATTAAGAATATTTACCTTTTGACATAAGAATCACCATATTTCATTAGAGTTCGAATAGCTGTAGGAGCTGTGTAGAATTTAGTAACATTGTAATGTTCGATGACAGCCCAGTACCGACCAGGATCAGGATGAGTTGGTACACCCTGGAACTAAAATCGAGAAATCGATAAATATCCAAGTCATGAAGTTACTGAAAAACGTTCTCAAGACAAAAATGGAAGGAAATATTTACCAGAACACATGTAGCGCCTTGCAGCATAGGACCATACACCCCATAGGTGTGTCCCGTGATCCAACCAACATCGGCTGTGCAGAAGTACACATCTGTTGGCTTGTGAGCGAATACAAACTGGAATGTTGTAGCTGAGTATATCATGTAACCGGCTGTGGTGTGAAGTACACCTTTGGGTTTACCAGTAGAACCACTGAAATAAAGAAGTTTCAAATAATTATGTTTTTATAAAGAAAATTTTTCTAATTGGTATTTATTGCTATCTATTAAAACAAATTAGAATAAAATTGTTCCCTTTATGTGGAAAAGAGTTGAAGTCAAAGGCCAGGAATCAACTTTAAAAATT